>NC_053433.1:29668490-29791508 GCF_007990345.1 Gossypium hirsutum | reverse complement strand
TGCTCTAAATTCTTTAGCCCCTTGTTTACGAATTCTGTCAACGGGGGTTCTGTGAAATTTTATCATATCCACTGCCTGAGGCATTGGAGGCATAGGTTGAGGAATTGGGGAGGTGAGGGAGGTCGTACATTTGGGTTCGTACGGATGAACTCAGTGTACCATGCACTCATCATTTGGAGAAAGGCTTTCCGATCCCTTTCTCCTCCTCCCTGACCAACAGTAGGAGGTGGGTTTTCAGTTGGCGCTGCCCCTTTAGCCGGAGCTGGCGCATTACTCTCTACTTCATCTGCCACATATGGATCAAGATCCATTTACTATATAAAAATTCATTTAAAAAGGTCAGAAGTCGTCACACTATCACAATTCATACATATGGCATGTATAGCAAAATCCGTACATACAACACGTAGTCCGAGAACCTACTAAACCTGCTCTGATACCACTAAATGTAACGCCCCCACGACCGAAACCGTCGCCGGAGTCGAGCTTGAGGGGTTACCGAACATAATTTATCAAATTAAGAACTTCAAATCATTTGTTTCTACATTCACAGCTTTCTAACTACCCGCGTCACAGTTACAAGAAAAATCATATCTCGAGTTACGAAACTCGAAATCAAGATCCGTAAATTTTCCCTAAATCTAGACTCATATATCTATTTACTGATTTGTTTCTAGAATTTTTGGTTGGGTCAATTAGTACATTTTATTAGTTAAAGTCTCCCCTATTTTAGGGTTTGACTGCTCTGACATCTGTGTATTACGAATCAAATATCTCTCTATACAGAATTTCAATGACTACGAGGTTTGTTTTTCTTAAAACTAGACTCAATAAGGAATCTTTAAATATAAAGAACAACTTCTAATTATTTTTTTAAAATTTAATATGAATTTTTAAAATCAGAACAGGGGATCCAAAAATCACTCTGGCCCTGTTTCACAAAAGTTTAAATATCTCATAAAATATAATTTATATACCTATTTTGTTCAATCCACATGAAATAGACTCATTAAGCTTAAATTTCATAACTTACTCATTATTTAGTTCCATTTATACTATTTTAGTGATTTTTCAAATTCATGTCATTGCTGCAGCAATATTCTGTTTTAAGGCAAGTTTCATCTTTCCATGAATTTTTATGAACTAGATAACCTATTAAACTTCCATAATATCAAACAAGATCTAAATTAGCCATCACCATGACTTATCAATATCAAACATTTTCTCAACCAAACATGGCCATATCATAAAATTATTTACACAAAATAGGTATATTGCTATACATGCCATACTTAAGTAGTTGTACAAGCCATTTACCAAGATAATAGTCCTTTGGATAGTGTGATCGAACTTTCGACCTGTCCCGATTCCTGAGCCGGCTTGTTCAAAACTACAGTGAATGAAAAGGAAGGAGTAAGCATAAATTCTTAGTAAGTTCATATGTAAATAACAAGTAACATAACAATACAAATATACCAAACAACTTTAGCATGGTACCACAAAAACATATATCACATATTTAAACATCATTCATCATCTTACCACCTTATCGTTGTTGTATCTATTTTCAACCCGAGGGTTAAGAACATACTTGTCCAAAGTGTCCATTTCACAACACTTACCCAAAACATCACTTATATCTTAAGTGCTCTTCCATTAAACTAGAAATTTCACCCGTTGAACACATCGGAATATAACTCGGATACATGGATAATTTGCACATAAGTGCCACATATGTAATCAAGAAATCATGTAACTCGCCCCTAAGTGAACTCGGACTCAACTCAACGAGCTCGGGTGCTCGCATCCATAAATGAACTCGGACTCAACTCAACGAGTTCGGATGCCTAGTTACATCTTACGAACTCGGACTCAACTCAACAAGTTCAGACATTCGCATCCATAGGTGAACTCGGACTCAACTCAACGAGTTCGGATGCTCAACCATCCTAGTGACATGTCACTTGTATCCTAATCTATTCCTAAGGTTCAAACGAGCTTTTTCCCTCGATCTCACATTTGTCGTCTTCCATGGAATATCGGAACCGATACTCGGTAGCAATTCATATTTATCAAGTAGTAAACATGATTTGCATATTACTCAACATTAAACACAAAGCATAATATTTCACGATTAAAAATCAGCGTATCATATAATTAACATCAATAACTTAAAAATAACAATTATGCTACATTATTTACACATGAACTTACCTTGGTACCAAAATATAAAGATTTTGCAATTTAGTCCACAATCTTTTCTTTTCCTCGATCGCGACTTGAATCTCGTTTCTCTTAATCTATGATGCCAAATTAATCTTATGTAATACATACATTCATCAAAACAGCATTTAATACGAACTTTGGAAAAATTACACTTTTTCCCCTAAACTTTTGCATAATTACACTTTTGCCCCTAGGCTCAGGAATTAAACTTTATTCCTTATTCTTATGTTTTATAACATGATGATCACTTTTCCCTTCTATGGCAACATCAAATTCTCTCTCTAACATATACTTGTGACTATTAGGTATTTTTGCCGATTAAGCCGTTTTACTCGTTTTCACTCAAAATCGAGTAGCACAAGTTGTCTAACATAATTTAAAACCTCATGTTCTCTCATAAAACATCAAAAGACACAAATTTCACCTATGGGTATTTTTCCAAATATAAACCCTAGGTTGAATTATTGCCAACATAAGCTTAATCGAGCTACCGGGATTCCAAAAACGTAAAGAACATTAAAAACGGGGCCTGGAATCACTTACTATGGAGCTTGGAAGCTTGAAACAAACCCTAGCTATGGAGAACCCTTGAAATTTCGGCCTAATGAAGAAGATGGACAAAAATTGGCTTTTAATTCTGTTTTTAATTCATTTTAATAACTAAATGACCAAAATACCCTTACTACTAAACTTTCCAAAAATTCCTTCCATGTCCTAATTTTGTCCATGAACTTAAAATTGGTCAAATTTCTATTTAAGACCTCCTCATTAATATTCCAAAACAATTTCATACTAAAAACTTCTAGAATGCAAGTTTTGCAACTTATTCGATTTAGTCCCTACTTTCAATTTAAGCACTTTAGGCATAAATTTCATCACGAAATTTTCACACAATCATGCAATCATATCATTATCATCAAAATAATTATAAAATAATTATTTCTATCTCGAATTTGTGGTCACGAAACCACTATTCCGATTAAGCCCTAATTTAGGATATTACAAATCACGTTAGCCTTGCCCGGGTGATAATCAATGATAAGCTCATAATCTTTCAACAATTCAAGCTAGCGTCTTTGTCGCAGATTCAGATCTCTTTGAGTCATCAAATATTTAAGACTTTTGTGGTCCGAGTAAATATGACACCTTTCTCCAAACAAGTAATGTCGCCATATTTTCAAGGCGAACACTATGGCCGCTAATTCAAGATCATGGGTCGGATAGTGTCTCTCATGCGGCTTTAATTGTCTCGACGCGTAAGCCACAACTCGACCTTCTTGCATCAACACACACCCTAGCCCAAGCAAGGATGCATCACTATAAATGACAAACTCTTTACCGGACTCTGGCTGTACTAGCACTGGAGCTTCAGTTAAACAGGTTTTCAGTCGATCGAAACTTTCCTGACAGCTTTCTGACCATTCCAACTCAACATCTTTTTGAAGTAGTTTTGTCAACGGTGCAGCTATCATCGAAAACCTTTTACAAACCGTCAGTAGTATCCGACATGTCCCAAAAAGCTCCTAACTTCAGTAACATTCCTCGGAGGTTTCCAATCGAGTATGGCCGAAATTTTGTTTGGATCAACTCTAATTCTCGATGCGGATACGACGTGCCCCAAAAAGCTAACCTCTCTCAACCAAAATTCGCATTTACTGAATTTCGCGTATAACTGCTTGTCTCGTAAAATCTGTAATACTAATCTCAAATGCTCGGCATGTTCAGCTTCATCTTGGGAATAAATTAAAATATCATCAATAAACACAACCACAAACCGATCCAAGTATTGTCTGAAAATTCAATTCATTAAATCCATGAATATCGCAGGGGCATTAGTAAGCCCAAACGGCATCACTAAGAATTCGTAGTGACCATATCTCGTTCTAAAAGCAGTTTTGGGTATTTCTGAGTCTCTAACTCTCAACTGATAATAACCCGACCTCAAATCTATCTTTGAAAACACAGAGGCTCCCTTCAATTGATTAAACAAATCATCAATACGTGGTAACAGATATTTATTCTTTATTGTTACTTTATTCAACTGACGATAGTCGATGCACAACCTCATGGTTCCATCCTTCTTTTTCACAAACAATACTGGTGCACCCCATGGTGAAAAACTCGGTCGAGCAAAACCTCTATCCGTCAATTCTTGTAACTGAATTTTCAATTCCTTTAATTCTGTTAATTCCATATGATACGGGGTTATCGAGATTGGCGTGGTACCAGGTACAAGTTCGATGCCAAATTCAACCTCTCGAACAGGTGGCAACCCCGGTAACTCCTCAAGAAAAACATCTGAATACTCACAAACCACTGGTACCGATTCGAGTTTCCTTTCCGTCTCTTTGCTATCAAATACATACGCAAGATATGTTTCACACCCCTTCCTCACATATCTCTGAGCGATCATCGAGGATATTATTGCTGGCACTCCCCTTAAATCAGTAGACTCAACTTGGACTATCTCATTATTTGCACCCCTTAAATCAATGGTTTTTCTTTTGCAACTCACCACTGCGTCATATACGGTCAACCAGTCCATACCAAGAATAACATCAAATTCATCAAATGGTAAAAGCATCAAATCGGCCGAAAAACAGGATTCTCGGATTATTAGAGGGCATCTCTTACACACTTTGTCAACAAGCGCATATTGACCCAAAGGATTTGACACACGAATTACGAACTCAGTAGACTCAATAGGCAGAGTCTTACTGGATGCTAAAGTCTCACATACATAAGAATGAGTAGAGCCAGGGTCGATTAATGCAATTACGTTAGTATCAAAAAGAGTGAAAGTACCAGTGATAACATCAGGGGAGGATGCTTGCTCTCGTGCACGGATGGCATATGGTCTAGCAGGAGTACGGGTCTCAGATCGAACAGCCGTATCAAAAGTCCCTCTCTGACTACCACCCCTACCTCCTGAAATCCTCGGTGGTCTACCCCTAGCCGTTGTTCCACTAGGTCTTGCACCTTGCATCTTATTTTTCTCATCAAATTCCGTGTAATCTCTAATGAAGTGATCCTTCGAACCGCATCTGTAACAGGCCCTGTTAGTGGACTTACCCTAACATTCACCTATGTGTCGTCTTCCACATTGTGGACATTTAGGTTTTTCTTAGCGATGGTTACCCACACTAGCAACCGAAGTAGCTCGGGAGTCCGTTAATGGTTGTGTCCTAATAGAAATTCCCGCAGTCGTCTTCGGTTTGTGAGTGTCCTCCCTGAACTTCTTTATAGCCAAGAACGGAGTTTTACTCGTTGATCTTTTACGAAAGTCTCTAGCTTCAGATTCTGCCTTCTTTTTCTCCTTTCCAAGTTCTTCCGCCTTGCAAGCTCGTTCAACTAGTGTTACAAATTCTTTTATCTCTAAAATACCCACTAGTAGCTTTAAATCTTCATTCAATCCTTCCTCAAATCTTTTGCACATAGCGATTTCATCGGCTACACACTCCCGAGCATATCGACTGAGTCTTACGAACTCACGTTCGTATTCAGATACTATCATGCGGCCTTGCTTAAGTTCCAAGAATTCCTTACGCTTTTGATCGATGAACCGTTGGCTAATATATTTTTTTTGAAACTCCGTTTGAAAGAAATCCCAAGTAACTCGTTCCTTCGAGACTATGGTAATCAAGGTCCTCCACCAATAGTAGGCTGAGTCTCGCAACAAAGATATAGCACACTTTAAACACTCATCAGGTGTGCAGGACAGTTCATCAAAAAGTGGGATGGTGTTATCAAGCCAGAACTCGGCCCTTTCAGCATCATTAGTAACTATGGCTCTGAATTCCTCGGCCCCGCATTTCCTAATCAAGTCTACAGGTGGTTTACTCGGCCTTACAGGATCAGTAGTTGATGGCGTTATAGGCTCCTGGGGCGGATTATTTAAATTCGGGAATGGTTGGGCAGCCGGATTAGTGCAGGCATATTGTGCGACCCACTCATTCATCATAGTAAAGAAGGCTTATTTTGCCCCCTCATCTTGATTATTCGCAAATGACTGAGGTTCAACAGGCGGTGTCCTTTGCGCAGGAGCAGCCGCTACACTTTCAACGTCATCCGCTAAGGTTCTCTCTAAACTGGGATCCATTTACTAATCAAAACAAAAATTTTAGCCGTCAGAAGTCATCACACTATTAAACACTAACATTAAGGCATGTATAGCTAGACTCATACGCATTATGGTAGTCCTAGAACCGACTAAACCATAGCTCTGATACCAATAAAAATGTAACACCCCAAAACCGTGGCCGTCACCGGGGTCGAATACGAGGTGTTATCGGGCTTAATTCATCATTTATACAGCTCAAACAATTTATTTTAAAACTCCCAAACAAGCTGCCAATCTGCGTTATAGTCACTTAAAAATTCGTATCTTGAGTTTCAAAACTTGAAATCAAATTTCGTAAATTTTTCCTGAAACTAGACTCATATATACATCTAATAAAATTTTTGTAGAATTTTTGGTTGGGCCAATTAGTACAGTTTATTTCTTAAAGTCTCCCCTGTTTCAGGGTTTGACTACTCTGACCTCTGAGCATTACGACTTAGATATCTCCCTACACAGGGCTTCAATGCCTATGCCACTTGTCTCTAATGAAACTAGACTCAATAATGAATCTGCACATATAAAGGATGACTTCTAATTATCTCTACAAAATTTATGGTGAATTTCCAAAGTCAGAACAAGGGATCCAGAAATCGCTCTGGCCTGTTTCACAAAAATTTAAACATCTCATAAAATATAGCTCATATGGTCGTTTTGTTTTTCCATATGAAAATAGACTCATCCATATTCGATTACATAATTTATTCATTATTTAATTCCATTTCTACTATTTTTAGTGATTTTTCAATTTCACATCACTACTGCTGTCTGCATCTATTATTAGAGTAAAATTTACCTATTAGAGTAATTTAACATACATATCACCAAGTATGATCATGACTAGCCATACCAAAGGCTAATCATTACCAAGCATCTCCTTACTACTCAATAACCATATCATGAGTGTAACACCGGAAATGATTAGCCATGACAAACGGCATAATAATCAAATAGACTTTAACTATTACTTATAACTAAGTATCATAAGACCAAATCCAACTTAACATTTATGCCATTTTCGCATGGCTAAAAGTATACATACCAAAGTTCAAACAAAACATAATATCCTATACATGCCAAAATGTTCCCTTAGACCAACTAAGAAGAAGATACCAAAAAGTTGCAAGCTGGTGTGATGACTTCGACGATGGTCCCGAGCACACAAAAATGGATCAAAGGAACCTAAATAAGTGACAAATAAACACACCAAATGAGTATATAACTCAGTAAGTCATAAGCATTACACTGCCGTCCATTTATAAAGTATCATAAAAGAAAACAAATAATGCAAGATTAGGTACTCCATCCATACCGACTATGCTATAATTTCACGCACATTTATCATTACATGCTCTCAACTAGCCAAGCCTCCATTGACATCTCGTATGATATTCGATATGATATTTGATGCATTTCCACACATCATTTTATTTTTGTTTAGATTATACTAATAATAGCATTTCATCTATTCCACAATAATCTTATGTTCCTAACTTCAAATATAATCACCGCATAGGTTCAAGACTTACCAAGCTCAATTCCAAATATAAACATAACGTCTATTCCTCATGAACTCAAAGTATCTACTCATTCTGCTGTCCATGATCTACTCGATAAAGTCGCACACTTAACGTTAATAATTATTTGAAAATATATAGTAAGTCCGCACACTTAGTGCTTAATAATCAAACTCGCACACTTAGTGCTATACAATTAAACTCGCACACTTAGTGCCAATCTCATTATCGTAAATGTTTATACCCGCACACTTAGTGCCGAAATCAACAACTCAATACATCTCACTTCTTTTTACACTCGATAATTTTGTCTCTAAATGCATTTATATATCATTCCATTCGGCATAAGTACATAGGTATTATGATTATTTAAATCAATACAAAATATATGCTTAATAACTTACCTTGTGTTGGGTAAAACGGTTCCAACTCGGCTACTCGATGTTCTTTCCTTTGCCTTTGCTTGATTCTCCTCCTTTAACTTCTTGAGCTTAATCAATAAATTAACTAGTTTAACCGTCTTGCTAAATATTTATATCTAAATATTAATGATTTCATATCATAGGAGATACATGACTAATTCTTATCTTCCTACCATATGTTTTTGAGCTATTCGGCTAATAACCATATGCTATCACCCTACTATCAATAATCCAATCACACATGCATATATATATAATTGGACATTCGGCAACCACCCTTGCTAATTACTCATTTTTAGTCGATTATATATAATCCAAAAGTAATATCACGAATGGGCATACATTTATATATATATATAGCCGAATGTGCAAAACTTAGACTCAACATCACCTATGCTCTTAATTTGATGGCCGAATATGCATATATATATATATGATATCAACTATACTATCATCTTTAATTCATCTAAACACAAAATTTCATCTCATGAACACTTGACCGAATTTTTCCTAATCTAGCATGGCTTCACATCTATTTGTAACATCCTATAAATCCACATATACCACATTTCTACATAAATTTTCTTTCACTTTTCCACTACTTCCATTCACAACATCAAAAGCACCATACTCTTAGCATTTACCTCTTCCTAACCATATGCCATCTAAGTACCCCTTTAGGTAGAAAATTAACATATGGGTTGTAATAAGACATTGGCTACTAACTAGATTTTCACAAGAATTTAGTAAAAGTAACATAAATCCTACCTTAATCAACCCCTTTTGAGTTGGCCGAATGTCTAGAGCATTTCTTCCTTCCTCCTCCTAACTCACGACAATTGCAAAAAAAAAAAAAGGAAGATGAATACTCCCTCTTCCTTCCTTATTTTATTCATCTTTTCTTTTTAATTCCTTTCTTTAATTTATTTTAATTGTTAACTAATAAAAGAATTGCATTGAAATTCAACCTAGTGGATGGGGCATCATGGCTTGGCCGGCCACTACTTGGGTTTTTGGGCAATTTGACATGCAAACCCAAGTTTCCTCACTTTGTTATTATTTGATCCTTACATATTCCCCTATCATATTTTCTTAAGTTCTCAACTAAGTCAATCACATGAAATTCACATTCATAAGTCTAAATTAAAACATCAAATTTTCACACATGCACTAATACACATAGAGGATATGCAACCAAATTTTAAATAAATTTTGGGACTCGGTCTTGTGGCCCCGAAACCACATTCTGACTAGGGTCGAATTAGGACTGTCACATATATAATGATCTGAAATAGCTTTATTGGTGGCCTGGTATGAAGCGTGATATCTCTGAATTTGTTGCAAAATGCTTAATCTGTAACACCCCTTACCCGAGACCGTCACTATAGTCGAGCACGAGGCGTTACCTGACTTAAATTACTAATTCAGGGCATCAAATTTTCTTTTAAAATTAATTTATTTACATTCATTAAATATGTCCCTAAAAAGGACCCTCAAGACCCTAAAACATGCAATTGAAACGGTGCGGGACCAAACAGGGAACATTAAAAATTTTCTGAATACTCGACAAATCAAAACAATTTATTTCATTATTCCTTACAAAACTACCCACCTGCGTCATAGTCGCTAAATAAATCATAACTCGAGTCACAAAACTCAAAGCTTAAATTCGTGAATTTTTCCTAAAACTAATTTTTTTTCCAGAATTTTTGGTCAAGCCAATTAGTACAATTTATTAGTTAAAGTTTCCCCTATTGCACTGTTTGACTACTCTGACCTCTCCTCACTACGAATCAATTTTCTCCCTATAAAGAATTCAAATAACCCTTCTGTTTGTTTCTAATGAAAGTATATTCATTAAGGAATCTAGAAATATAAACTATAACTCCTAATATTTTTGTACAATTTTTAGTGAATTTATAAAGTCTGAACAGGGGATTCAGAAATTACTCTTACCATGTCTCACTAAAATTCAAATATCTCTTAATATACACTTCTTTTGCTTACTTTGTTTCTTTCATATGAAAATAGACTAAATAATATTTAATTATATATCTCATTCATCAGCTAATTCCATTTCTACTATTCTTGGTGATTTTTCAAGATCACGTTACTGCTGCTGTTTAATACTGTTTTAATGTTAATTTCATTTTTTCATGATTTCTTTGTATTAACTACCATTTAGGCATACATAACATCGAAACATGTTCTTCATTAGCCATTTCAATAGCTAATCATTATCAAATATTTACATATCATTCTTTAGCCATATCATAAGGACATATAGGCAAAATGGCTAAGTTCCTATACATGCCATAAACTAGAACGTTTGTAAATGAAGATACCCATTTGGTAACTTGATAGTCGATAGTGTGAAGTGATCTTCAACGACCTCCAACCCGAGCTTACTTTTAAGTACTCTGAAACATGTGAAATGAAAGAAGTAAGCTTATAAAGCTTAGTAAGTTCACATGTAAATATATTTTAACTTGGTTGTCGAATGTATTCGGTTAAATGTTGAAATTGGGTAAGGAATATATTTGATTGATGATTCAGAACTTGCACAAATAAATATATTTTGGCACATAATATGGTGATGATATATGCATATACATTATCTTAAGCTATATATGTGTTGTGGTACTTGATCATCTGTTTCGGTAATGGAGTAAATGATGGATGTTATTGAGTTAAAATATATAATGTATTAGTTAGTAATATGTATGCCATAGACATATATAGTATGATTGGTATATGCTCACAGTTTTAAAGTAATGATGTAAATAGATCATGGTTAATCATTTTGGGAAGCTTTTCATATTAGATATATGTATATACATATATCTATTTCGATTGCGTCTTAAAACTTGGTTTACTTGGAACGCATGATTTGTACTATGAATTAGTTTAAGTTATTAAATTTAATACAAGGAATATATGTTTATCATGTTTGTTATTAGTTTTGGTAAAATGGGTAAAGTTAAGTATAATGTATATTCGGCTGTAGTACTAAATCATTTTATAAGTGTTTATGGCATATTTATGTGATAGAATAGTTGTAATAGCCCAAAATTGGGTCTAGTTGGAACAGAGGTTTCGGGACCACAAAATCTGAGATATAAATAATTATTTTATGATTATTTTGAGGTCTATGATATGATTGCATGATTGTGTGAAAATTTCGTGAAGAAATTCTATGCATAAAGTTCTTAATTCGAAGTTAGGGACTAAATTGAATAAGTTGCAAAACTTGCACTCTAGAAGTTTCTAGTATGAAATTGATTTGAAATATTAATTAGGAGGTCTTAAATAGAAATTTTACCAACTTCTAAGTTATGGACAAAAATTGGACATGGATGGAATTTTTGGAAAGTTTAGTAGTAAGGGTATTTTGGTCATTTAGGGGTAAAATGAATTAAAATACAAAATTAAAAGCCAATTTTGCTCATCTTCTTCACCATGGATGTGTATACCAAGGGAGACTCCATGGCTAGGGTTTTCAAGCTTCGCAAGCTCAATTGTAAGTCCGTTCTAACCCCGTTTTCAAGTTCTTTACGTTTTTGGAGTCCCGGTAACTTTATTTAGCTTATGCTAGCAATAATTCAACCTAGGGTTCATATTTGGAAAAATACCCATAGGTAAAATTTGTGTATTCTGGTGTTTTATGACACAATATGAGGTTTTAAACTATGTTAGACAACTTGTGCTACTCGGTTTTAAGTGAAAACGAGCAAAAGGGCTTAATCGGTAAAAATACCTAATAGTCATAAGTATATGTTAGAGTGAGAATTTGATGTTGCCATAGTTGGGAAAAGTGATCATCATGTCATAAAACATAAGAATAAGTGATGAAGTTTAATTCCCGAGCCTAGGGGCAAAAGTGTAAATATGCAAAAGTTTAGGGGTAAAATTGTAATTTTTCCAAAGTTTGAGTTAAGGACTGTTTTGAATAGTACATTAATTAAATAAGTAAAATATGATGTTTTAGATCCCGAAAAATGAGATTTGAACCTAGAATGAGAGAAAAATCGAAAATTGGGAAAGTTGGTAAAATGGCCGTTTTAATATCAAGGTAAGTTCATATGTATAATAAGCATTAATTTATGCAAGTTTCAATGTAAAATTGATATATTTACTATGATCTCCGAGGTGTTGAAAGTATGTAAGTTGGTATGATAATAATACAACAATAATGCTGTAATTTATATTTGAAAGTTAAATTTAGTGAATTAATTGAATTATGTAAAATTAAATGATTATGGTGCCAAGTTTATGAATTGATTTAAAAATATGTCTATGGTACATGAAGTGCATTGAATTATCATACATAAATATGATTTCTATGATTATGGATATTATGGGAAATTATAAGTTCATATGATTTTTAATAAGACAATGTGTAATTTAATGTTATTGCGTTGATATTAAATGAGATGTAAGTTTATATGTAAGTAATACATCACTATTACTTGTATTATGATATTTTATAAAAATATTGGAAATATGTTTGTGGATAATTACTTGATTGGTAAAATTGTTGGAAAAGAGAGAGAAATCCCGGTTGAACCTTCGGAAAGATTGGATGATACAGATGGTATGTAGCTAGGTCACATGTATAGTGCTGGGTGCACATCATGTGTACAAGAGAGCTACAAGACATTATGATGTAGCTAGGTCGCATGGGTGATACTATGTGTACACCATGTAGACAAGAAAGCTACGGGATATATGTAGCTAGGTCGCATGCGTGGTTCCAAGTGAAGGACACCATGTAGACAAGAGAGCTACGAGATAAACTGGCTAGGTCACATGGGTGGTACTAAGTGTTCACCATGTGTACAAGAGAGCCGAACTATATGATGGGTGGAGCTATGTGCTGAAACCACCAAGTATCGAGGATTGATCCGAAGTGTTCAACGGGAGACTCTCTATGTATTGCTTTGTGAGTTTTGTGATGAATAAGTGTAGGAACTTGGTTATATGAATGATGTGTTCATTAAGTGACCAGGATGTGGTAAGGTTATAAACAAGTAAGTTATACATGAGGATGATTTTATGGTGACCTTGTGATCATGGGCCTATACTTGTGATGTGTGAAATGTGGTGAAAATGATTTGTGATATGTATGTTAAAATGAGGTTAATACAAAGAAAGTGTGAAAGAGTGAATTAGCAATAAAACTGTTTTGGACAGTAGCAGTGACGTGATTTTGAAAAATCACCAAAAATAGTATAAATTGAATCAGAGACTGAATGAGATATAAAATTAAAGCTTAATGAGTTTATTTTCATATAAAAGAAACATAGAAAGCAAAGGAGATCTATATTTTGAGATATTTATGTTTTTATGAGACTGATTCAGAATGATTATGTGATCCCCTATTCCGACTTTGGAAAATCACAAAAATTTGGAGAAAAATAATTAGAGGCTCAAAATTATATTTTTAAAATCCATAATGAGTCTATTTTCAAGATAAATCAAAAAGAACATTATCCTAGTTTTGTACTGTGAGATAATTATTTTTTAGTGAAGAGAGGTCAGAACTGTCAGAAAGTGAAACAGGGGAAATTTTAAGGAATAAACTGTACTAATTGGCTAAACCAAAAATTATGAAAATTTTATGGTGGAAAGATGTGTGAGTCTAGTTTCAGGGGAAATTTACGGATCTTAATTTGGAGCTCTGTAGCTCGAATTATAAATAATTAAGTGACTATGACTCGTGTGGACAGTTTGATGTGAATATTTATTAGTAAATTGTGAAATCGTACTTACAAGAATGCTATATACATTAAGAATGTGGAATGGAAAGGAGGAGGAGGAAAATAAATATATGTGGAATACATGGAAACTATGGTATATTAAATATTGATATAATGAAATAAATGATATGTGTTTATAAGAAAGTAAAAAGAGAATGTTATGTATCATGACATGTATATATGTATATGACTAGTCTCAATGTAATGCTTGTTGGGTATGGAATTGAATTGAAATTTTTCAGGTAAACATGTTATTCTGCGCATCTGAATCGTGGTATTTTATAAAGATATGATCTAGCTTTAAATATGAATGCTTGATGATTAAGATGAAGATATTTGGTAAGATGATAATCTTGGTATAAATGTATAAGTGGTACTATAATAAACAAGGTAAAATGAGTATGAGAGACACATGTATGATGACATACAAATGCTATGTTTGTGGTTTAATTGAGGATGTTTAATCATTAAATGAATACCATGTTATATGCTTTTGATTTTGTATAAGTGTGTAAGAGATCAAGGTTGACCAAAGCTTGGAAAATAGCCTAGGCATATTCCACACAGGCAGAGACACGACCATGTGTCTCAGCCGTGTATGGAACACGACTTTGGGACACGGGCGTGTGGAGCGTTAAAGCATGAAATTTCCAAGATTTTCGTAAGTTCTCGGTTTAGTCCCAAACCCTTTCTAAAGCATGTTTTGGGCTCCGTAGACTTAAATAAGGGACTATGTGTAAGAGAATAAACGCTTTGAAATATGAATAAAATTTTATGGCTCGTATTTTAGTTTAATGTTTGTATGTTTGTCTGGTAACGCCTCGTACCTTAGCCCGGCCTCGGATACGGGTAAGGGGTGTTACATTTAGTGGTATCAGAGCCAAGTTTAGTCGATTCTCGGACTAACATAGCAAGTGTAAGAGTTTAGTTATACATGCCACAAATATTTGATAGTGTGATGTCTCCCGACACTAATAAGGACTATTTTGTTTAAAATGAAATATTCTCCAACCGAGCTACATCTGACCATTTGATAGCGATATTGAAGTATTTGAATAAAGTGTAGCTATGATGTGTTAAACTCGGAAAGGTATGAATAAGAATTCGTGATATATGTATATGTGATAATATGTGAGATGAAAGTTTATATAGTGATATATTTATTCATATTTGTTTGGCCTTCATATGCTGTTGCATGCTTGACTAAATTAATTAGTAAATGTGATGATTAAAGTTATTCAAAATTCATAGAATGTATGAGTGAGTGCACTTGTTTGAAATGAGATAATTGGAAATTTTATGTAAGACAGGTATGAATAATAAATTGTTTGAAGTGGATAGTATGATTATAATGACATATGTGGATAATGAAAAAAATGTGTCATATAGATATATGTCAGAATCGAGTTAGAGACTGTATGACCTCACCCCCTTACCGATGAGGTGTATATAACGGAAATTCATGAGAATCATGTTGACTATGTTCCTAAGTGTGGAATCAAAGAGTTCAGTGATAAAATAATTATAGATATGACCAGAGTCTGAGTAATGGTTGACAAGTGAAGGACAGAGTTAGAGAAATATCAGAGTTTACTGAGTTATCTTGGGATTCAAATTGATGACAGAGTGTTTCTGAAAGTATCGTCTTGAAAACAATTAGTTAGTAATGCTGGAAATTATGAGAAAGATACTAAACCTCACTCCGGTAAGATTTTCGAGGATGAAAATCTCTGAAGGGGGGAGAGTTGTAATAGCCCAAAATTGGGTCTAGTTGGAACAGAGGTTTCGGGACCACAAAATCTGAGATATAAATAATTATTTTATGATTATTTTGAGGTCTATGATATGATTGCATGTTGTGTGAAAATTTCGTGAAGAAATTCTATGCATAAAGTGCTTAATTCGAAGTTAGGGACTAAATTGAATAAGTTGCAAAACTTGCATTCTAGAAGTTTCTAGTATGAAATTGATTTGAAATATTAATTAGGAGGTCTTAAATAGCAATTTTACCAACTTCTAAGTTATGGACAAAAATTGGACATGGATGGAATTTTTGAAAAGTTTAGTAGTAAGGGTATTTTGGTCATTTAGGGGTAAAATGAATTAAAATACAAAATTAAAAGCCAATTTTGCTCATCTTATTCACCATGGACGTGTATACCAAGGGAGACTCCATGGCTAGGGTTTTCAAGCTTCCCAAGCTCAATTGTAAGTCCGTTCTAACCCCGTTTTTCAAGTTCTTTACGTTTTTGGAGTCCCGGTAACTTTATTTAGCTTATGCTAGCAATAATTCAACCTAGGGTTCATATTTGGAAAAATACCCATAGGTAAAATTTGTGTATTCTGGTGTTTTATGATACAATATGAGGTTTTAAATTATGTTAGATGTAACAACCCATTTTTAGGGTTAATCGGAACAGTGGTTTCGGGGCCACCAAATTCGACGAGTAGGTTTGTAAATATTATATTTAATATTTACGAGTCAATTGTGATTTTAAAAATGTTTTTGATATTGTGATATTTGTTTTATAAGTTATTTATTAAGTTCAAGTGGTATGACCCTAAGGTCAAGTGGGTTTAGGAAATGAGGTATCGGGACCTCATTTATATAAACCGAGTCGTAAATATTTTTATAAATATTTACGGAGTGGCAAAAAGATGGTATTAAAGTTTCGTTGAAAAATTTTATCGTTTCGATAGTTAATTAAGCAAAAAGAACTAAATCGCGTAAAATAAAAAAGTTACATTCTAATTGTTTAAGTGTTTATTTTCCATGATTTACTAAGTATAAGTCCCTATTTATCAATTAAACCATTACTTTTATGATAGTGGAGATTGGTGGTTTGGCATATATGAAATTATGTATTATTATAAAGGACAAAAAGGTAAATGGAATATTAAAATGTATTAAATAAAAATAAAACATAAAATGGCCATGCAAATTTTATCTCTTGGCCGAATATGGAGGAGAAAAGAAAGCCATTGAAGCTTCCTTAGTTTCGGCATTTGCATGAAGTGATTTAGGTATGTTTTGTGTTCGATTTTTGATAATTTTTATGTTTTTAAGATCGTTGCTTCGTATTCTAGCTAGCCCGTATCTCTGATTTCAAAACTGTTAAAGTATTTGAATGTTGCCATTGTTGAGTGCATGAGTTATGGGGAAAGAACGATTATTTATATGGACCATAAGAGCCTTAAGTACCTCTTTATTCAGAAAGAGTTGAACCTTAGGAAACGAAGGTGGATTGAGTTGCTTAAAGCTTATGATTGTTCAATTGAGTACCACCCAGGTAAAGCTAGTAAGGTAGTTGACGCACTCACTGAGTCATAGAGTTGTCTCTAATTTAAGAGCAATGTCTACTCGTCTTTTCAACAATTTATTGGATGAGTCGCTAGTTTCTCATTTTCAACAAGTGGGAAATGGTGAGACCTCAGTTTTTGGACTGAATGGGGAAGGGGTGTTATGTTTCCATAGAAGAATGTGCATACCGAAGGATTCTGATTTAAGGAAGTCTATTCTCGAGAAACGCATGGTAGTCATTATGCCATGCATCTTGGTGGGAACAAGTTATACCGAGACCTCTGTGAGTTGTATTGGTGGCCTGGGTTAAAACACGAAGTTACCAATTATGTGAGTAAGTACTTGACGTGCCAGTAGGTTAAGGCCGAGCATCAATTACCTTCTGGGCTGCTACAGCAAGTTAAAATTCCACTCTGGAAGTGGGAGAGGGTAACCATGGATTTTGTGAGTGGGTTACCCTTGACGCCTTCCAAGAAGGATTCGGTTTGGGTGATTGTAGACGGACTGACTAACTCTACCCATTTTATATCGGTCTGCACTGATTATTCGTTACAGAAGTTTGCCAAGTTGTATGTGGTTGAGATTGTAAGATTGCATGGGGTACCGGTCTCTATCATATCTGACAGAGATCCTAGATTCACATATCGGTTCTGGAAGAAGCTACACGAGGCTCTGGGTACGCTACTAAATTTCAGTACTGTGTTTCATCCTCAAACAGATGGACAGTCTGAGAGAGTAATTTAGATATTGGAAGACATATTGAGAAGTTGTGTATTGGATTTTAGTGGCAGCTGAGAGGATTATTTGCCATTGGCGGAAGTTGCGTATAACAATAGCTATCAGTCCAGTATTCGAATAGCACCATACGAAGTGTTATATGGTCATAGGTGTCGTACTCCTACTTGCTGGACTGAACTGAGTGAGCGACGAATTCTAGGGCCAGAGCTAATTGCTGATACAAAGGACAAGGCAAAGCTGATTCAAGATCGGTTGAAAGAAGCGTTTAATAGGTAGAAGTCCTATGCAGACTTAAAGCGTAAAGAGATTGAGTACTCTGTGGCAGATTATGTCTTTCTCAAGGTGTCACCGTGGAAGAAAATTGTGAGGTTTGGACGGAAGGGCAAGCTGAGCCCTAGATTTATTGGGCCTTATCGGATACTTAAGCGTGTAGGACCGGTTGCGTATCAACTTGAGTTGCCTCCTGAGCATGAAAGAATTCATGACGTGTTTCATGTTTCAATGCTTAGGCTATACCGTTCTGATCCCTCGCACGTCATGCCAGTTGAGAAAATTGAAGTTAGGCTTGATCTAACTATTGAGGAGGAACCAGTACAAATATTGGAACGTGATGTTAAAGTATTGAGGAAGAAGTCTGTCCCACTAGTCAAAGTGCTTTGGCGCAATCATGGAGCAGAAGAGGCCACATGGGAACCAGAAGAGACGATTCAGCATCAATACGTTCATTTATTTTGACCAGGTAAATTTTGAGGCTGAAATTTCTTTAAGGGGGTAGAGTTGTAACACCCTAAAAATTTAAGGTTTGTAATTTTGGTCGATTTTGGCACAAATTGCATGTTTGCTTTAATGGTTAGTTGATTTGGGCGTGTTTGGGGGTGTCTAGGAAGTCCTGGGTTCAAGCTCCGGCTTTTGCAGCATTTTGTTTTTCTCTTAAAAATAACTTGAGCGTTGGCACCTAGGCTTTATGAATAATTGTGGTTGCTTGTTACAACAAAAAGTCTTGTGGCTTGGTGGCATGTGGCGTGATTTGGCAGATGAGAAGACTGGGGTTCGAATCCTATAGAAGGTAAAAGATGTTAATTTTGCTCCTTGGGACGGTAAGAGTTAGTAGTGGACTGAAACTCTGTTGGGTGAGAGTTTGAATGGGTCTTGGAGGTTGTTATGGAGGGATAACGGGAGAAAATCTTGGAGGATTTCAAGGGATTTGAATTGAAGGAGTTGGAGCCGAATAAGGGTGCTTGTGAGTGCAATTTCGGCCAAGGGGTTTTGGGAAGTGTGTTTCCGGCAATTAGGAAGAGTATAGGTGCCGAATTGTTCTTAGACTATTTCAGGTTTTGCATTTTTGTTCTCTTGATACCATTTCCCTCTTGTGCCGATTTCTTTTGGTATCATTCAGGTTAAGCCGAAATTCTTTCCTACTATTTCTCCCTTTTGTTTTTCGCTCTGTGCCAAATACACTCTTTCGGTTCACTCTCTAGCCTGTGCCGAAACTCTTTCCCTTCTTTTCTTTTTTTCTGACCCCTTCTTCGTTACTCTGTTGTGTTTCTTTCTTTGGAGCCTTGCCCGAATACTGCTTGCTCTTTCCCTCTCATCTTATTCAGGTTAATCTTGGTGCTAGCCGAATATCTTCTTTTCTCTGTTGCATTTTCCCTACTTTGATCAAGGTAAGTTAGTTCCTCTGGCTTGTCGAGTTTTTTATCAATGGTGGAGCCTTGCTAATACGGTTATCAAGTGTAGTTTCATAGTGGTACCGATTCTCTTTCTTCTCCTATAGTGGTCTCACTCTTTAATCTCTTCTTTGTATCGATTGCTGCTAGGAGAACGTTCGTGACATCGCATGCTTTGATTATAGGTGGTATTGGGGTTGGCTGAAAGTTGTTATTCTCCTGTCTTGGTTTATGTTTTGGTAAGGAGTACACTTAGTCTAAGTTTATTACTTGTAAGGTTGCTAAATGGATGGGATTTTTGTGCAGATTGTCGCCAATAAGTGAAGGTTGTTGGTTAAGGGTGGTTTGAAGCCTACTGGTTCTATCAAGGTGAAGCACGTGGTGTGTAGTGATCTCTTCTCCAAACAGGTGTGTAACCGTACACCATTCTGTTACTGACAAAAAGCCAAAGGGTGTGTATTCACACCATTGCGTAACTGTTAAAAGCCAAATAGCTGAAAAGCCGAAAAGCTGAAACATCGGCATGTTAGGTCTCACAAGCGTGCGAACGCTGGTGTGGTAAATCAAGCCACAAATGATGGGCAACAGACTGTAGAGGCCACCACGAGCGCTCTCGTGGGCTTGGACCGTTATGGGCTTGTAGGGCTGAGATGGGTCGTGCGGGCCCAAAAGACTCGTGGACCCCACACGAACAAAATTTTTGGTAAATTGAAAATAAATGGGCTACGGTATTTGCATAGCCGTGGCTAAAATTGGGTTAAATGGGCCACACAAGCATGTTGGCTCACTTGGGCTGAGTAATGGTCCCAAGGCCCCATTTACACTGTTTTGGCCTTATGGGTTATTTGAGTCGTTCGAGGTGACTGTAGACCTTCTGAAGGGTCGTTTTCTGTACTGAGACCCTAAAAATTAATTAAGTGACCGAAATACCCATGCGGGGTAAAAATTACTGTTTTACTTCTAACTGACGAAATGAACTTTATAACGCTAGTGGTAGGTTAGCTGTTGTGTGTATGACATTTATGTATGACTGGTTTTGAGCATGACATACTGTATACACGTTATATTTATGACACGACATCTGCATGGGGTTGGGTTTATGATATGGAGGGAGTACTGTACTGGTGACTATGTCACGGTTACTATTACTGGTGGCTTGCCACACTTACCGCTGCTGGCAGCTACGCTGCGTTATTAATACCGGTAGCTTTGCTGCGATATTGGTGTGCTGGTTGGGTGGGTCGATTGATATCCCCACATGGTGTGTTGGTTGGTACGTGTGGTGTACTGGATGGTTTTGGGATGGGTTGCATTTTGCACTATACTGAAACTGTATTGGGCTTAGGCCCACACTGCTACTATTTAAGGGCTAAGGCCCAGACTATACTGATACTGAATAGGGCTCAGGCCCAGACTGTTACTACATGCACTATTTTCTATAGTCTGATAAGGGACTACACACTAAGTTTTCGTAAACTCACCATTTTCTTTTAATTGTACAGGTAATCCTCAGCCCTAGACAGTTTGGAGCTGCGAGGGACTCAGGGTGGCCCCACGATCTCGAGTGACTTTATTATTTAATGATTTTATATTTGGGTTTTGTTTTTGTAATAAGGCCATTTGGGGTTTTAACTTTTAATTGGGCTATGATTTGGTATTTATCAACTGCTAGAGTAGGAACATCCGGTTTTCAAAATAATAATGTTTCCGGTAAGCAAAATTGCAACATTAAAACAAACGTATTGAAAACTATACATGCTTTAACAACATGAAACACTAAGCATACACGGGCTTTAAAACTATAAAGGCTTTTACGACAACCGGTTTAACATCATAAGTTTGTTCGATTTTCGGGTAATTGATGTGGCATGTCAGATTCGGTCGTAACGTCTAGGCTGGGTTTGGGGTGTTACATCCACATCTGAAGTTTTGAATCAAAAATCAATTTATGTTTAACCCCTTTTTAACTTACAATTTGATAACACATTACTAAGTTTTACGATTTCACTTAGTAGGCATCAATTTAACTTCTAATCCAGCTAACTTATAATCCTCCTCTGATAAGATTAAGCACGTATTCATTGTTTGTAAAGAACACAAAAGTTTTTTATTCAGATCATTCGAAACTATAATCATTTCCCTCGAATAATAATATTTACTTACAGGCTCAAAAGCTTTTCGAAGATTCGTGCTAACTTTGCTGTGCCAAGTTTGGAGCTTGCTTTGCAACGTTAAACATTTTAAACTCTTGTAATCATCAAATATGTCACATAACTCTTTTCATGTAGCTTTAACCGTATGGAACCACAATATATCTCTATACACTCTTTTGTTAGAATACACTTCAACCCGTTCATTAGCGTATAACTGAGAATCATAAAATTTTTCTTCAAATTAGACTGAAATAGTACTGATGTTTTGGTTGACAATATCTACGTGCAAAAAGGAAAAGTTCAACAATTAAACTGTCTTTGATCTACTACAACATTACTCAGATAATATTATTCCGGTAGACATAATTCTGTATCAAGTCTTCAAGAATACAAATTATTCTTCTAAACTATCCTTCAATTTACACATGAGTGTTCAAAGTTTATTTCCAATCCGGTGGATAGATTCAAACACATATAACCCAATTAACTCTTCAATCAAATAATTTCAGATCAGATTAAACTACTGAATTGGTCATTTCGAAGAAATCTTTTCTTCTCGTTAAAAAGGATAACCCAGACATATCATAATATAGATGCCACAATCATCAAATAGAAATCATAATGTCATAATAAACCGTCATCTTACCCATAATAATAGATAATATCCCAGTTGTTAATAACGCATTTGAACCCAGAAGAAAATCAACTATAATTTGAATAGCAACCAATATAGAAGCAAAAATTTTGTAACTTTTATAACGGTACTGCAGTACTCCCAGATATCAGAACAAAAATTATGATTATAATAGATATAGCCATTTCCGTCAAGTAGATATCTTTTATAGATAATCACATAGAATCATAAGAAAACTAGAATAGCGAAATTTTCAACATCTGAAGCTACACAGAATATCGGAAAAATTACAACCCCTATAGAATGATATTAAATCAAATGATATCCCAAAAAATATCCAGAAAGAATAATATCACTCATAAATACTGGAACTCATAGTAACAAAAGCAATATAATCTTTAAGTATTTTCAACAGAACAATAGCCAATAGAAACAGAGTATTAGCATCATACAGATTTTTTTACGATCGATTTTCATATCCACTCAATGGAATAAATACCAGAGAAAGACATAGTGATGTCAAACATAATTCAAATGGACCAACGATACTTTCGTCTATTAGCATGTTTAGCTAATGTTCTCATACGATAAGAGTTCCTTCTGAAATTAAATAGCCACATATACTTCTGAGGATAAATGTACACATAGAAGGTCCAGAAGAAGTTATAGTAACTGCCAGACTATAACCATTGTACTCAGCCATCAATATAATTCAAACATTATTCAACTGTCTAATTCTGCCATCATTAAGTCCATATTATCCTATCAATAACAAAAATCAATTCAAAAGAACTTTCAGTTAATACCTTTCTTTAGATATCATACTTGAATACTTTTATTTCATCAAATTCAACTTCTTCATTAATAGTGACTTTACATAATTTGAGTAGTCTTCAGAACTTTTCAATATTTTCTTTAGTACTATCTTCATTTGCTAGTTCATTCACTTCTCAGACCATATTATTAATCTTCCAAACACAGGCTTCTGTAATTCCACACTCATAGGCTTATTTAACCTAAATATTACAGATTTCATTGTAACATTTTATGGATAAGGGGGTGAGGCTAGTAAAGCCTCAAATTTAACTCTCTCATACATGCACTTAACACATACTATCACAACAAGTCAATTCATTTCTCATTTCACAATCTCAGAACATTTAATAAACATTTGTTTTTAATCACTTTTGTTCTTAACACATAGTTCATATACCAACTCATATAACTAATTCACAATCAAAGCATTTCATATAATAATCATAGTCCAAATATCATAACCCATATGCTCATATAATTATAACATTTATCAATAAAAACATGTCATAAAATTTGATCCTTACCTTTATGCTTATTATCGACACATTTCCATTCAAACATTTGAGTACTTATATCAAAATATCAGAATTAGTTCGGTTGGAAAACATATCTGTCTCATCAAAATAATTTTTATCAGAGTCAAGAGATATCACACTATCACAGGTTGAAGGTGGCATGTATAGCTAGACTCACATACGCTATGGTTGTCCTAGAATCGACTAAACCATAGCTCTAATACCAACCAAATGTAACACCCCTAACCCGTATCCATTGCCAGGCTAGGGTTAAGAGGCATTACTGGATATATCGAAACATTTTGCAATCATTCCACAATCAACAGTCATGCATCGTCATAACATAGTCAAACATCAACATTAAGTCCCTTTCTTAGGTCAATGAGACCATAAACATGCATTAGGAATAGGTCAGGACTAAACCAAACACATAGAAATTTTTTCGAAACTTAACAATTTTTCTAAGTTACAAAGGTCACACACCTGTGTGAGTAGACCGTGTGCCTCACACGGCATTAGACACGCCCTGTGTCTAAACCGTGGAGGAACAGACCATACATATTGATTATCCACACGGCCACAAGGCACACTCATGTGTCTAGCCCGTGGTCGAAACTAATTTGGCCACACGGCCTGACACACGCCTGTGTGTGCACGACCGTGTAGTCTTCCCAGACTCATTTCAAAATGGCCCTTGAGCAACACAGTAGAGAACACGCTTGTGTCCCTGCCCGTGTAGGCAAAAATAGGTGATTTACAAGGCCAATATGCCACCCATTTGGGTCCTACCTACAAGCACCATTCAATTATTAATATACCATATTTTCAGCCAATTAATAGGCAACCATTCATACATTTCCCAAAGTAATATTCAAACATTATATACAATGAATCATGACTATTTAATGCTTAACTTATAACTGAGCAAATATCATACATATATTTCATAAGCTGATTATCGAACTTATTACTTCAATTCATGCACATATCAAACAGAATAATCTATACCACATGGCTTGTGGTCCTTTAGCATATTTGGCAAAACCAACTTCACAAAATAGTCAAGTACATATTTTAAACAACATAGTCATATGTGCATTTAATATTAAGTCAAAATCAAAACATAACATATGGCTTAACAAGCATCCATACATGAACCAAAAACCAACCTTACCAAATGGACAAATATGCTTTTGATACCATCTATATATAAGTGCATAGTTACCATGTTATCAATAGATATTTTCTAGCTTAATTGTTGAACCAATATACAAAACTTATTTGCTAAATAACATGTCAATATTACCTATACATATCCAATTCATTTCTCATCAATTCAATTAGCAAAGTTAATGTCACAATACATTATAAAATAACCATATGACCACAAAGCATGCTTATTATTTACTAATATTGTATACATTTCAACGTACCTAAATTGGAATGTCTTTCACTTAATCATTTATTTCTCAGAATGCCTGTTGAGCCATTCAGAATCAATAAGGATACTCAGATAACTCATAAGCTCGTACAATGCCAATATCCCAGGCGTGGCCTTATAAGTAATCAAATATCGATGCCACTGTCCCAGACAAGGTCTTATACGAAATCATATATGTTGCCACTGTCCTAGACAGGGTCTTACATGAAATCATATACGATGCCAATGTCCCAGACATGGTCTTACATGTAAATAACAAATTGATGCCCAAGCCCCAGACGTGGTCTTACACGATAAGACATATCAGAACGTCGTCACATTATCGGAACTTTTTGGTATTCATATATTCTACTTCTCGAACAATTCAATATCATAAGAACATATATATAACTTATTCAAATTATAGATATTTGTATTACCATTCGACATTGAATTCAATCATACAAATAGTATGAATTTATAATATGATTTCGTAACATTTATTAATATACGAACTTACCTCATTCGCAATAACGGCAAATTAAGTCGACTAATCTGATTCTTTGATTTTCCCTCGATCTAGATCCGAATTCTGCTTTTGCCAATCTAATTAATATTAAAATTAACTTATTCAACATTTCATTAAATTTTATCCAAGAACACATAATTTGGGCATTTCGCATTTTAGCCCCTAACATTTCATATTTTCACAATTTAGTCCTTATTTCAAAATAACACAAAATACACAAAATCTCATCAAACCCATATTAGGACGAATTTACCTTAGGTCTGTAGCAACCCATTTATTTCACATTTTGACCCCTCAATTTACAAATTTCTCAATTTAGTCCTTAATACACATTTTTATCAAAAGTCACTTAATTAAACATAAAAATCAAGCATCAAAGATTTATTCTTCATCATTAAACAACAATTTCATCACATTATTAATAATGAAAAATCTCAAATTCATCATCAATTCTGAAAATTAAAGCATGGGTTTACTAGTATTCGAAGTAAGGATCTCAAAAACATAAAAGTTAACAAAAACCAAACAAAATCCATACCTTAATCAAGCTCCCAAGTGTGCCGAACCTTAAAGCCTTCAAATGTTTTCTTTTTCTTTGAGTTTCGGCCAAAATAAAATGAACATACATGATTTTTACTTTATGTTTTATTTTATTAATATTTATTAATCTTTTACCAAATTAACCTTTATAATTTAATTATAAAACCATATAATGCATGGCATTACCGTCCATTAACTTTAATAGTGGCCTAATTTCATTTTAAGGACTTAACAATTAATAAACCACAACAAATTAGTACTTTAACAAATAAAATGCCACTTTTACATTTTACGCGATTAAGTCATTTTTCACAAATCAGCACTTAAATAATGAAATTTTCATACGGAAATTTCACACATATTTGTTCACATACTTTAAGCTTAGAATATAATATTAAATTATTTTTTGACTCAGATTCGAGGTCCCAAAACCACTATTCTAACTAGGGTCTAAACCAGGCTGTTACAGATATCGATAGCTCTGTATAGGATGGCTCCGACAGAATTAAAAGAGTTAAAAGCTCAATTTCAAGAATTGACAGATAGAGTTTTGTACAACATAGTTATTCTCCTTGGGGTGCTCCAGTATTATTGGTGAAAAAGAAACATGGCACGATGAGAATGTGTATTGACTGTAGACAATTGAATAAAGTGACTATAAAGAACAAATACCCTCTACCGCGATTTGATGAGTTATTTGATCAATTGAAAGGGGCTATAGTATTTTCAAAGATTGATTTGATGTAACACCCCTAACCTGTATCTGTTGCCAGATTAGGGTTATGAGGCATTATTGATCATATTACAATTCATACAATTACGCATTATATATTACAACTCAATATTCTAATCACATCAATGGGTATAATTAATTCATATATCAAAACTTAAAAATTTTATCTTTCACCACATAGCATAAATAAAATCTAATTCAAAATATATCAAAACAATTTATACATATACGAACATATAACACATCAATATCTTCATTATTGAATATTAAACCTATTCTTATATAAGCCGTGCGCCTGTATAGGTTATACTTCAATGGAAATAAGTTTCATCACTAACCTTTTTATTCCTACATGCGGCACCAATATATTAGTCTATATAAAATTCTTATTTCATACATTAATATAATTTAAAGCACCCATTCGAAAATAAGGGCATCAAAGCATATTCGAATATAGCTTTATAGCAAATCATACTTATGGTTATTTAAATAATGTTACACCAAGCTCAAGTACATTACATCATTTTAACTTACATCATTTTCGAACACAATAACAACTTCTACACAAACCCATAATAAAACCAATTGAAAACTTATTACATAGTTTAACAAACAATTACACATGCAATTTAATACATTATAACAAAACCAAATATGCTATTAAAGTTTATATGCATAGTGCACACTAGCACTAGGTTTCAAAGCCACACTTAACAATTGAATTCATACCAAGTAATTGACTAAAACAATCATGGAACATTTTCTTTACCTAATACCTCGCATAACCGAATCGCATCATTTAAAATCACATACACATCCAAAATTTCCATCACTGAATTATCAAAACTAATCTCATTAATCATTATAAATAAGGACATGTTAGATCAACACTAAGCATAATAAGCAAAATTCACAGACATACTTTACCTTAGTATAAAATACATCCAAGCTAACCACATTCAACTTATCCAAACAGTCCTAATATATATATTATGGCCAAAACATTCAAACCACATCCAAGGTTTTTAATCAACTTCAATGATCAAAACACATACCATAATTACCTCCCATCCATGGCACATAGCATCATAATCTAAAATGAGCTCAAAACATAATCTAATCAAACCAAACTCAAGCATAACACTTAAGCCACTTTCGCATGGCTAGATTACACACAACCTAAATCCAATATTTCAAAATGAAATCCAGCCTATACATGCTATAATTTGGGTTCAACTATTTAAAATACCGAAGTAGTAGATAGTGTGATGGACTTTGTTGACGATCCTTGAGCTCGTAACTTGAATCCAAAATTTATAAAACAGAAACAAATATACACACAGTAAGCCATCTTAGCTTAGTAAGCCATAAGCAAATAAACAACTCAATAATATTGTCTATTGAACTAAACTAAACCAAATTATATCACCGTTACCACATTTAATCACAAACATAAAAATTTCATTATTGATAAATTTTCATACATAAAAACCACCTTGACCGGATATCCACATGGTTAAATTAACATTTTAACATTCAATTTTTCCAAGCCAATAATCATTGTAAAACCTAATCCATATACTCTCCAATACATAAGCTCATATATCATAATATAACTTCATATACCTATACTTGATATGTGACCGAATATACATGCTCATGTATACACAAGTTGAGAATCACTTTAATAATACTCGAATTATTTATTCATAAGGCCGAATACTCATATCAAAATCATATATACCATACATTTGCATCACACATGTTTTATAACAAATATCAAGATACTACTTACCTTATTTCAAGTAGGTAACCAACTAATTCATACCTGGCCATTTAGCTCATATTACACATTTTATCGTAACTTATCTTCACTCGATGAACCATTTGGAATTGGATGGGACACTTGGATAATCACACATATCGTACAATGCCAACATCCCAGACGTGGTCTTACATGTAGCCATATATTGATCCCGCTGTCCCAGATAGGGTCTTACTTGCACACATTTATCAGAGTCACATATCGATGCCATGGTCTTACTCGCACACATATATCGAAATCTTATGTCATGAAATTTGCATTCTAACTATTCCTAAGGTTTATACGGGGCTTTCGAACGTCGTAACTCGGTCGAAACAAATTTAGAAACATAGTAACCAAGCTTATTCACATTCGGCTATAGCATGTATAAAATCATATATTTCATTTCAACATATATATATTACATTTAATTAAAATTAAGTACGTCTATTTGCTTATAAACTTACCTCAGACGATATAAAACGGAACAGGATAGTTAGTCGACAACTTTCGTTTTCCCTCGATCCAAATACGATTTATTTGGTTCTTGATCTAAACATATTCAAATTAAGCTCATTCAAACATATTTTCATTCAATTTAGTCCAAACACACATAAATGGGCAAATTACCATTTTACCCATGACATTTACACCTTTTACAATTTAGTCCCTATTGCACAAAACACAAAATATGCAAAATTTAAACATACCCAGGTTTGGCCAAATATTCCTAGTATTCATAAAAGTCCAAATATTTCATTTATTTCATATTTTAGTCCCTCAAATTATTATTTTTGCAATTTAGTCCTAATTACTCAAAATCATCAAAAACTCCAATACAAAACATGCTAATCTAAAACATATCTTTCATATTTCATCATCAAACAACAAAAATCACAAGCTCTCATCAATGGCTAACTCAAAATATTCATCAAAATAAAAAATTCAAGCATGGGTCTTGTAGATTACTTAGCAACGATATCAAAAACGTAAAAATTATCAAAAATCGAGCTAGACTTACCTTGATTGAGCTTAAGCAAGTGTCGAACCCTAGTTTCTTTTTCTTTTCTTTCTTGTTTATGATATTCGGCAATAAGAATAAAATAATGAACATGACTTTCTTTTATGTTTTATTATAACATATATTAGCATTTAACATAATTACATATTTAACCTTTGTTATAATATTATTCTTTCACATGTTTTATGTCCATTACCATCCACCTAAATTAATAGTGGCCCAATTACAATATAAAGGCTTCATATTAAAAAGACATTAATAACTCGGTCCTCACACATTAAACTATCAAGTTTTTATTTTATGTGATTAAGTCCTTTATTCAATCGGACACTCAAACGATAAAATTAAAGCACGAAAATTTCACAGATATAAATGCAAACAAAATAAACACAGAAAATTTTTTTAAATATTTTTCTGACTCGGATTCGTGGTCCCAAAACCACCTTTTGATTAGGGTCTAAATCGGGATGTTACCTTTGAGATCGGGTTACTATCAATTGTGAGTCAAAAAGTCAGATGTGCCGAAAACCGTGTCCAGAACAAGGTATGGACATTATGAATTCCTTGTCATGCCTTTCGATTTAACTAATGCTCCTGCCATTTTTATGGACTTGATGAATCGAATATTCAGACCGTATTTACATAGATTTGTTATTGTATTCATTGAAAATATTCTGATCTATTTACGAGATAAATCTGATTATACTGAGCACTTGAGAATTGTGTTACAAACTTTACTTGATAAGCAGTTGTTTGCAAAGTTTAGTAAATGTGAGTTCTAGCTCAAAAAGGTTGGATTTTGGGGGCATATTGTTTCAGCCGACAGTATTAGAGTTGATCTGAGCAAGATTTCTGCTATTGTTGATTAGAGACCTTTGAGAAATGTATTTGAAGTTCATAGTTTTCTAGGCTTAGCGGGTTATTACCTAATATTCATGAAAGGATTCTCAATGATTGTGACACCGATAACACTACAGCTACAAAAAGATATAAAGTTCAAATGGTTAAAAAAATGTCAGCAGAGTTTCGAATAGTTGAAAGCACTGTTAACAGAGGCACCAGTTTTGGTTTAACCTGAATCCGGTAAAGAGTTCGTGATCTATAGTGATGCATCGTTAACTGTATTGGGTTGTGCTTTAATGCAAGAAGGAAATGTTATAGCTTATGCTTCTTGATAGTTGAAACCGCATGAAAAAAACTATCCGACGCATGATTTAGAGTTGGCTGCAGTTGTGTTCGCATTGAAGATTTGGCGACACTACTTATACGGTGAAAAATATCATATTTATATGGATCACAAAAGCTTGAAATATTTGATGTCACAGAAAGATTTGAATTTCTGACAACGAAGATGACTTGAGTTATTGAAAGATTATGATTTTGTGATTGATTATCACCTGGGAAAAGCTAATGTAGTTGTTAATGCCTTGAGTCAAAAATAACTGTTTGGACTATGAGCAATGAACATCTAGTTGATGATATGTGATGATGGGTGTATTTTAGCTGAATTAAGAGCTAAACCAGTATTTCTTCAACAAATTTATGAAGCTCAGAAAGATGATCGTGAACTACAAGCTAAATGAATTCAATGTAAGTCTAATTCTAATTCAAAATTTCATATTAGAATTGATGACTATTTAATGTTCCGAAATAGAACTTGTGTACCAAAAAATATAGAGCTTATTCAGAAAATCCTCCATGAAGCACACAGTAATTGTTTTTCTATTCATCAGGGTAGTACCAAGATGTATGACGATCTGAAACAACTGTACTGGTGGTCGGGTATGAAACTAGATATATCAGAGTTTGTATCAAAATGTTTGATTTGTCAACAAGTAAAAGCTGAACATCAAGTATCATCTGGTTTACAACAACCTGTAATGATTCCTAAGTGGAAATGGGATAGAGTTTCAATGGATTTTGTGTCGGGTTTGCCTCAAACTCTAAAAAAGAAAGATGCTATCTTGGTTGTCGTTGATCGACTAACGAAGTCTGCTTATTTCATATCGGTATGTGTAGACTACTCACTTGATAGATTAGCTGAATTGTACATTGCTGAGGTTTTTCGATTACACGGTGTGCCACTATCTATTATCTCTGATAGAGATATGAGATTTACATCATGATTCTGGAAGAATTTGCAAGAAATCTGGCAACAAAGTTGACTTTCAGTACTGCTTTTCATCCTCAGAATGATGGTCAAACTGAGAGAGTTATTCAGATTCTCGAAGACATGTTGAGATGTCATATTTTAGAGTTTGAGGGTAATTGGGAAAATTACTTACCATTGATTGAGTTTGCATATAACAATAGTTTCCAAATGAGTATAAAGATGGCACCATACGAAGCTTTATATGGCTACAAATGTCAAACTCTGCTATATTGGACTAAATTGAGTGAGAAAAAGATTCACGGGGTTGAATTGATTAGAGAGACTGAAGAAAAAGTTAAAATGATTCGAGATAGTTTAATAGTAGCTTCAGATAGACAGAAATCCTATGCAGATTTGAAACATAGAGAGATTGAATTTCAAGTAGGGGATTGAGTGTTTTTAAAAGTATCACCATGGAAAAAGGTTCTTCGATTCGGTAGTAAAGGAAAGTTGAGTCCACATTTTATCGGGCCATATGAGATTACCGAGAGAATAGGGCTTGTAACATATTGACTAACTTTACCGTCAGAACTTGAAAAGATACATAATGTTTTTCTCGTTTCTATGCTACATTGATACAAATTCGATCCGTCACATGTGATCTCATGGATAGATGTTGAAATACAAGATGATCTAACGTATAACGAAGAACCGATCAGAATTCGGCTCGTGAGATTAAAGAGTTGAGAAATAAATGTATAGCTCTAGTGAAGGTTCTTTGGCATAAACATGGGGTCGAGGAAGCTACGTGGGAAACCCAAAGAAGTTATGCGAAAATAGTACCCTAACCTCTTTACCGGTAAGATTTTTGGGGACGAAAATCCTTAAGGGGGTTGTAATAGCCCGTTTTTAGGTTAACTCAGAATAGTGGTTTCAGGACCACAAATTTGAAGTCAAAATATTTATTTTATTATCTTAATAAGGTTTACAGTATGATAGATTAATTATGTGAAAGTTTAGTAAAGAAATTTTACTGTTTAAATGTTTAATTCGGTAAAAAGGATTAAATCGCGTAATGCGTAAAAGTTGAGTTCGATTAGTTAAATGAACCAAATAGCTATAAAAAGGAAATGTGGAGCACTTTCATGGAAAATTGACCATTTTTATATGAGAGGACTATTATGGCCATTAATTTGATGATTATAATAGTTTATGAACAAGGTTAATTTTGTAATTTAGTTAATAAAACAAAATTAAATGTGATAAAATTCATATCATCTTTTTATTCCTTCTTCATCAATCAAAAATTAGGGTGAAATAACACCATTTTTTCTTTCTTCATTCGGCCATGCTATAGTGAGCAATTAAGGTACGATTTTTGATTTTTTTGATTTTTTTTTACGTTTTTGAGCTCGTTGTAGCTTAATCTAGCTAGCCTGTACCTTCGTTTTTGAAACTATGATAGACTTTGAATGATGCCATTGTTGAATGTTTGAGTAATTAAATGTTTAATGATAGATATACAAGTTTTACAAAGTGATTTTTGACAAAAATGCAAAATAGGTATTAAATTGTGAAATTGTAAAATTATGTGGTTAGAAGTGTAAAATAATGAAAGATATGGACTGCTAGAAGTCCCTATGAAATTTGGCTAGGCATGGATAGGTACTAAATTGCATGAATTTGCAATTTTATGTGATAAAGACTAAATTGTAATAATTAAAAAGTATAGGAGAAATGTGTAAATTTTCCAAAATATGAATTATGGACTAAATTGAATAGATTGAAGGCTGAATGTATTGAATTTGATAATATATAGATCAAAATAAGCTGAGACCGATTTTAGATCAAGGAAAATGAAAGATTGACGAATAGCCGATAGTTTTAACCGAGCAAATCGAGGTAAGTTGTATAATTAGAATCAAAATTTTCTATACTTATAATTAGTGAAATAAATATATATAATTGAAATACTTGAAGTATGATTGTTTTATTGATCTAATGTATATGTTACCGAGCCTTGTTTGAACAGTATGAATTCATTGGATACGACTGACATTATACTGGGGTTACCGTTTTGGGTCGAGCTCCTGCATTTTTTGGGGACTCACCACAGCTCGTATAAGCTTACCGATATATCAGCTCGAAAGAACTTACTATTTTCAGATTATTAGAGCTTATTGATTCAGCTTGTATGAGCTTACTGTTCAGCTCGCATGAGCTTACCGTTTCAGCTCAATAGAGCTTATCGTTCATTAGCTCAGGGAGAGCTTACCGATCATGGCTTGAAAGAGCATACATGATAATGAATTGACAGATTACTAACATTTTTCACTCGATTATCCTTTGAAGTTCTAATATGTTCAACGAGCTTAAATAATGTTATACGGATGGGTTACAGTTTATAAATATTATTAATGTTATACCTGTGATATGAATTCGGAATGATGATAAGCATTGTATTAATGGATGATTTCATGTATGTTTACAATAACTAACATTTGATGAATACTTGTGATTAGCTATTGGTTAATTGAATTGGTTGCATATTTGTATTGCTTTGATTATGTATAAATGGTAAGTTTAATTCTGAATTATTTGGGCTTACTAAGCTTAAAAGCTTATTCTGTTTCTTTTTCTATGTTTTATAGAGGTTCGTTAGCTCGCTCGTTTGGGACAAGTCGGGGTTGCACATCACACTATCCAAATTTCAATTGGTACTTTTGAACTTGTGGATTTGTAAATATGGCATGTATAGGCTAGTTTAAGGAATGATAGTTATGCTACTTGATATCTTGACTTTGGCATATTTTTGTGTATAAGTTAAGCCATGTGGTCTGGCTTATTTTGATGTTATGTTTTGGTTGAATTGAAGTGTTCAATTATGGTATGTTTTAGCAAGGAAAGATGGAATGAAATTATGCAAATGAAGTCTTGATATATAGATGTTAGATGAATGGATTATACATGTGGTTAAATAGGTATTTGGATATGTAAATGGTAAGTTTTGATATGGTTTATAATGTGTAATGAAATGGTTATTTTGGTTGCCAATTGAGTTGCATACATGTGGTCAATTATGTTGGTAAATGCTTGTGTTTATAGGGTGGAAAATGGCTTTGCAAATGGCCTATTTTCGTCCACACGGGTAGAGGCACGAGCATGTGTCTTAGTCATGTGCGACACATGGTTATGTTGCACGACCATGTGCCCCCTGGGGTACCCTATGAATTAAGTCAGTATACCCTTCAGGTTTGACACGGCTTAGACACACATGCGTATGACTGACCGTGTGACATAAGTCAGTATACCCCCTAAATGGCAAACAGCCTAGCACACGAGCGTGTGTGGCCCTTTCGAAGGGCTCATAGCAAGACACACGAACGTGTGGTTGGCCGTGTGACACAAGTCAGTATGTATAACCTATTTTCATAAGGTCTAAGACACGGGCGTGTCTACTAGCCGTGTGACGCACACGGCCTATTCACACGGGCGTGTGACACATGAAATGTTGAAATTTTTCTAAATTTCTGAAATTTTTAATATGTTATGATTTAATCTTGAATGCAAGATTAAAGCTTGATATGCTTTTTTTAAGTATATAGTGAACGTGAATAAATAATATTGACTGAGAATAGACGTTATTGCATATATGATTGTTCTGAAATGAGTTACAAGTCCGATAATGCCTCTTAACCTATTCCGGTGACAGATACGGGTTAGGGGTGTTACAGTTATATTGTTTTAAGTTATGAATGAGAAATAAACAAGATGATTTGCTTTATAATTGGTGAAATTTGTTTTAGATAGTATTAAAGATAAATGGTTATACTATAAGCTTGTGTAATATAATGTATTAACCTTTAAAAGTGTCAAGCGAAGTACTTATGGATGTAACAGGATGCCAAATGGTATTCGTACTTGTTACATTAGGTTTTCATAATTTAATTGTAAATTTATCGAGGTAGGTTAAATGAATTTCGTACGAGCTTACTAAGCATCTATAATGCTTATCTTGGTTGTTTTTCTAACTCTGAATAGGTTATTTTGTGGAAGGCATCAGTCGAATCAACTCGGAGCTCACACTATCCAATCTATGGTTCGATAATCTTTATTTATTCCAGAATCGATTATGTGGCATGTATATAGGGTTGTATTTGTGTTTAATTTATTTTGTATGTTCATGATCTTGGTCTAATGACGTTGATGATGTTCGATGATTTGGTATTTTTATACGAAACGAAGTGGCAAGTGAATAGCCAACTTCAAATGTGATTTACTCAAGCTGATGGATATGCATATGTGAATGAGATTAAAATTTATGTTTCGGTGTATTTTGATGTGGATATAAGTGTAATGTTGAGAAGTGATGTTCTTATTTTGGTTGATTTGTAACATGAGTTGCACATATGTTTTGGTCAATATAGTGTATTTTACTTAATGAGTTTTGACACTTAAAAAGGATTAATTTTGTTGATGAAATCTTGGCATTTGAAATGATGAACGCACGTGAATGTTAAGTATGAATATTGAGGCATGAATGATGATGAATGATAGGATATGAATTGTTGAATTGAGGTGTCAATTGTGGCATATTGGTTAGGCACTTAGGATAAATGATATATGTATTGTTTTGGTATGCTTTTGATGTCTTTTAACAGGTTGAGAAATGTTATAATACATGGTTGTGGTATATTTGGATGTTTGGTGTGGTAACTTGCCTTGTAAGGTACTATTTAGGCACACACGGCCTGAAACATGGTCGTTTTCCATATAAAGGCATATGGCATGACTGTGTAATCTGTATGTTTAGAGCAACAAATGATGCATATGGTCACAGCCTTTCACACGGCCCAGTAACATAGCCATGTAAATATTTACAAAGTTTTACAATTAGGTCCACACGGTCACAATTAGTTACACAACATGTCAACACAGGCGCGTGACTCTGCATACACGATCTTAGTTCCCATACACGATTGGGCTACATGATTGTGTGTTTTAATCCCAGAAGGCCTCTTCCTATCACAAGGTCGTGCCCACATAGCCATGTGATCCTTGTCTTTTCTTTTTACCTATATTTTCATAAAAGTTTCAAATTAGTCCTGACTTGTTTCTGGGCTGGTCTAAGAGCTTCATAAGCTCGTTTTGGACTCAAATATGTTCATAAGTCATATTTTGCTTGGACTGTATCATGTTTATTATTTAATGGAATATTTCAAGCCAGATTTATTTGTGATATGCTTGGTTAATTGTTGTAGAATCCTATAGCTCGGTCCGTCAATCGGACTAGGTGAGCGGCGTTATAGTGTGTCATACCTTAATCCTGAGTGGATGATGGACTATGTATGTGTTACTCATATACTTTGATGTAAGTGAAAGCCTAAGTTCGAATAAATAAGGAATTGAAAACTGATGTTTTGGGTATATGACTTCTAAATTATGTAGCATAATTCAAAATAGTGGAATTCATAGCCCAATACATGGGTAAATGATATCCTCTCATTGGCATTACAGATAGATGAAAGGTAAACGTGGCCACGAGTCTTTTGTCTTTGTGATAAATGACTTAATTACTATATGATAGTGATTGACTTTTCATGAAAGAAGATGTAATGGTTACCATGAGAAAAAATAGGATCACATTAGGAGAACGAATTTATCCCAAAAAGATTAAGGATATCTTAAGAGGGAAACACACTTGTGACAAGGTTACTGGACGAGCACTAATCGAGTATCTTTTGTGACAGTACATAATTGGGGAGAGCTCAGTCACGATACTACAGTGGAATGACTTCGTGGCTTAATGAGTTTATAATTAATAGGTGAAAAGATGTAACTTAATTATAAATCATTTGAGCCCTAATCACTTATGTCCAATTGGTTCCTCTGCTAGGTCATTGAGACTTGAAATGAATTGCATGATGAATCAAATGAAAAAAATGGATAGAAATGATAAAGTTAGATAAATAGGTTACATTCAGGAATTAATGTGGTTTCTCACTAAGTATGGAAATGATCTGAGAATTAATTTAAGTTTTTTGAATTCTTATTTAATTAATTGAATTTCGAAAATGAAATGAAATTAATTGGTTATTGTGAATCTGTTGAATGTAGAAATTAAATATATTTTCTCTTAGATTCTTTTATGGTAAAGTTGTTATGATTTTAACAAAATTAGAATTAGGTTCGAAAAATTATTTCATTGGAAATTTAATTTATTTAAACTAAACTAATAAATAATGTCTATTTTGAGAAATAGAAAAACATGTACTCAGTTGGATTAAATTATAAAGTGTTGGCATAAAAGTTCAAAAAGCACATATAATTGAACCCAAAATAGGAGAGACCTAAATCCCTATCATAATACATAAGAGGGGAAGCACACCCTATCAGCTCCTCTCTCTCCTAGTTCAACTAGGGGATTGTTTTTCTATTCAATATGCATTAAATGTATTCTATTGATTCAACTAGGATTTCACTTCTTTTCCCTATAAACAGATGCCACCGGTAGGTCTAAAAACATATATACAAATTTGAGATAATGTTATTCTTCCCAAAAGTAATGGAAATTCATTTTCTAGAATAAATTCTATTCTCTGGGATTAACAAATTTACCCATTTTTATTGAAAGAGAAATTTACTTTCCCATTGAAAGTAAAGAAAATATTTTTGGTTCTATGTTTGATTCGAATTTGTTCGAGTCCATACTCGAAGTAGCTTATGGCACGAGAATAGCAGAGAAGGTCATTTGGTTGAAAGTCAAGAACGTATAGAATCTATCTATTCCAAAACCTAGGTATAATTTCAGCAAAAAGTTTATTGTTATAAATATTGTAAACCGGATCAATTTTCAAAATTTTATTTTTTCACTTGGTAGAAAACCATTTTCGAACCAGATTTTTTTCAACAGTCACAACATTGCTAAAGAGGTCACAACAAGTCATGATATGCTTGCCTTCAAGCTTGAAATTTAAAATGACATCGCAACAAGTAAGGGCATGACATCGTGATGAGCTGGCAATTATAAAGCCCTAACATCATAACATCCCCATTCTTTTAGTCGCCCCAAACTCTCTTTTTCTTCTTTCATCATTTTCTACTATCCATCGCATCAACAACCTCGATTTTTCTTTTTCTTTTTTGGTTTTAGTCTATAGAATTTCTCATCTATTTTCTTATTTTCCATTTTTTATCCGTGATTCTTTTTTCTCTTCAATTCTAATCTTCCTCTCTAGTGTAAAAAAACTAGTCTCATTTTGGGGCGAATTTGTTGTTGCTCGACGAACAACTCTGCCAAACTATCGATGCAACCAAAAGCATGCTGATATCATTTTATATCTAGTATCTAGTAGTTACATTCTCACTTACATTCTAACTAGTATATTTAGAGAACTCGAGTATTAAGTTGTGATTGGTTGTGTGTTTACTGAAACTGGTTGGTTGATCTTATTGATAATTTAGTAAATATGACTCCACAAAAGTGGACAGCTTCTTAGAGATCATTCGAGTGTGTAACACCCCATACTCGACCTATACGTCAAGACCAAGTTTGAAGAGTTACATTAAACATTATTAGGAAAAACCTACTTTTATAAACGCAGTCAAAAATAGTTCGAAACCATTTAACAAATTATAAATAACCATAAAAACCTGGTCAATAAATCAACAATCTTAAAAAGTCATAATACGAAGAAAATACTGAAAGTACTTATCACATAAAAGGTGATAAAGCAAAACGACCGAGCTTACACTACATCGACCCAATCAAGACTATGAGTTACTTATAACTCAATCAACAGACAAAATGAGTTGATAACTTAGTATGTGTAACATATATAAATTCAAATAGAATCATAAATATAACGGTAAATTCCCAAACTCGTGTTCAAAATCAGATCAGAGGATATTTAGTACAGTCTTAATAGATCAGACAAAGGGCAGAACAATTCAAATTCAGATGCAGAACAAATAAAAAACAGATGCAGTTTCCTACCACCATCTACTACACACCATCTCCGACCAACCCAACACACCATAAAAGGAATTTAATACCTATCCAGCCTTACACACCACATAGTGTTAGTACAATTGTTCAACAGGATTGCAAACTAACTGCCAGATCATATTACGATAAAATGCCAGATTCAAATATAGAATGTGGCTTAGTCACTGGACTAGAACAAATCACTTCCTTCTTTACACGACTCCCACCCAATACAGATGCAGATTACAGATGTCAAATATCAAGAATGTACATAGTTATCCTGATATAGTTCATAATCAAATAGTACATATCAATATCATTAACAATCATCGCATTCAGTATGCATTCAAATAATCAACTACTCAGTCTCAGATCATTGGAAAGCAAATTATATGGTCTAATTCAAATCATACAAACAATACGGAAGGCTTATATTTGAGTTGAATGATGTTTATAGCCCTAGGAGAAAATTTCAAAACTTTGGCCCACACGCCCTTATGTATTCACACGGCCAGGGTGTCTGGACCGTGTGGTCCACATGGCCTAACACATGCCTGTATAGCCCTTTTTATGTCACATATGACCTAGCACATGGCCACATGGCTCGTAACAGTGAGATACACGATCTAGCACACAGCCATACGTTCACCCGTGTGACTCAAAGATCTAAATATCTCTCACACGGCCTGGACACACGCCCGTGTCTGTAGCCCATGTGATTCTAATTCACAAATAGTGAGTTACATAGCCAGGACACATGCTCTTTTTCCTAGCACGTGTGGCTCTAATTTGCAAATAGTGAGTTACATAGCCTGGACACATGCTCGTTTTCCTAGCACGTGTGCACACAGCAATGTGGTACCAACAACCTTGTTTTTCGATGACTGAATTTCTCAGAGAATTAAGTTTTCGTTACATACCTGAAGTAGTTTTTAAGTATAAACAACACAGAAGACTCCCGATGCCTAAAATGACTACCCAATAACCAAGTAAACAACTTATTTGACAAAAATCACATAGTGTACACACAGAACTAACTATGTCAAAAGTATAGACACAAATCCTTCAAACTAAACCAACACTTACCATCGAATCACCAGCGGTTACTCAAATTAACATGTTGGGAATCACTACCTTCGATATCTATACCTAAAAAAAAGCAAAGCAATTGTTTAACAGAAAATTCAAGAGAAATAACAGAAAAACCCAATTCTAAACACACAAACAAAGAATAACAAAAAATTTATGGAAATAGGAGGATATAACAGCAAAAAACTTACTCAATCACCTTCTAATTAACACAACAAACAATATAAACCCTTAGTTAGATCCAATAGCAAAATTATCGAAGCAAATCAAAAGTAAAGAAAAAGAAAACAAATAAAATGAAGAAGAAATAAGAAATAAGAAAAAGTAAAAGTAAAAAGGAGAGGGAATGTTAACTAGATTTTTTTTCTAATTAAAACCAATAACTAAAATTCTGACTATTAGGAAAAATATTTCTTAACGCATGCATCAAGACTTCAACATAGGAACAGAGAGAATACAAAAGCTTAACCATTGAACTAGCAGGCTGATTCTTAACGTAGAAACACACTGAATTAAAGTTAAATTGATAGTTCAAGGATAACGATTAAATCAAATTAGAATAGCAAAACTTTTCAAAAATAAGGCTTGACCCCTAAACTCAATTACATAAATAGAACATTTAACCACATATACAGACACTCAATTATTGATAGAATTTATCAGAGAAACATTCAAAATTTTAGGGCGTTATAGAGTGCGATGCTATGAATACTCAAAAGAGACTATTCCTCTATGAAAAATTCGTTGAACACTTCAACAAAATGGACAAGCTATGTAACTCCCCAGACCCAGTCTAGACATTATGGCTGATTCTACGATGTCATATTGGAGTGTTCTTCAAAAAAACATAGTTTTGTTGGAAAATTCGATCCATATAAAACCTCTTTGTGATCTTAACAAAAATTTAAGATATCTTGTTCATTGTCAAAACTCAAGTCATTTAAGCCAAATGTAAATTTTATTAGGGTGTTATTACACTTTAAAACATTGTTTGTTGCAGAAGCTTTTGAAATATGTTGCGTAATCAAGATGTTTTCAAAAACATTTATCTCTTTCTTTATTTGAAAATCCGCGGCCTACTACTAATAGATATGAATTAAGGTAAATAAATCCAAAAACTAAAAATAAATACTTAAAGAGGCCTTATTACAAAACAAATACCAAAATTAAATTTCTTATAAATTAAATATCAAAAACGGAAGAAAATTTGGTTGTGTGGCCATCTATGAGTCCCTCGCGGCACGGATCCGTCTAAGAATTACCTACGTAGAAAACAGAAGGGTGAGTTTATGAAAACTCAATGTGTAATCCCTTGACAACAGACAGACATACAAAAGGCATTTACAGTCTGGGCCTAAGCCCATTTTAGTAACAGTTTAATCTCAGTTAGGGTCTTAACCTATTACAGTATCAGAATCAGTGCGTGCCTTAGCCCAATTCAGTAGCGGTCACAGTACAGATATGAAATCAGAAACCCTACCCCACTAGCTTCTACACACCACTCCATCCAACCCTAGACACCATGTGGGGATAAAATCAACCCACCCATCCCTACACACCAAAAATAGCACTAGTGGTGGCACTAAACAGAAATTGTAGCAGAACTACCAGAACAATGCATTTTCTCCAATCATAATAACCCATCCCCATGCAACATATCATAATATCATGCATGTATGCAACAAATATGAAATGTCATGCTCAATACAGTTATACATATCATAGGGGCATATCAGTCATTTTACCTAATAGATCAAAATAGTCAATTCATTAGATTAGGGTCTAGGTATAGCTATTGACCCAACAGTAGGTCCACAGTCGTCTCGGATGACCCGTGTAGCCTTAACAGTCAAACAGCGAAAATGGACCCAAGCCCACAATGTGTGCCCATGTGGCCCACTAAGCCCAAGAGTGACCTTGGCCGTGTGAACTATACAGCCTGGCCCAATAATCCCTACACGTCTGTGTGGTTCACCCATGTAGGGCCCACAAGCTCGTAGGGTCCACACGGTCCATCTCGACCTAACTTAGCCCAAAACAGCCTAAGCCCATGAATCGCTCGTGGTAGCCTCTATGATCAAACTCCCACAATTACGCGTTTGGATTACCACGCGAGCTAGCGCACGCTCGTGTAGGGTCAAGGATCACCTATTCTGGCTTTTGCTGATTTACGTGTATAGTAGTGTGATTACACACCTTATACGATTTGAAGTTAATCCGTACTCTGAACATTTTTTCTACTTGAAGAAAAATTAGTATGAAACCTAATCAGTTACATAACTCATGTATCAAAGGGAAACTAACGGAGCTCCAAAATAATCATCATCTTCTTACCCCAAATCAATAGTAATCGCACCCTTGGCTCTTACAAAAAGTGCCAATCAACTTCGACCACCACCTATACAAAAGTCACCCCCTTCTATTAGAGTCGTGTTTGAAGTATAGTACCATCTCAACTGCACCTACTTACCAACAACAACAGAGAAGATTGTAGGCTTGTGATGTATCGTACAAGAACAAGAATAAGGATTGATCTACAAGAGTAACAAATGAAATGAGGTATTCAGTATGAAGGGAAAGAAAAAAAGTGATGATGTTTAGAAAAGGGAGAACCAAAAGGGGAAAATAAGGGAGTGAGACAGAGGTTCACCTACCAACATTCGGCCAACGAAGACAATTGAGGGGGAGGAAGAGAGCCATGCACCCGAACCCAACAGATCAGTGATCACTTGCCAAAACCAAAAGTAAGATAGAAAGGGTGAGATGGAGGTGTTCGAACAAGGTAGCAAAGTGAGAGGGGAAATGAATAGTGAGAAGGAAAGGAGGGGAGAGTATTCCGCAAAGCTTTAGAGAGAGGAGAAGAAGAAGTTATCAATTAAAAGAAAATCGATTCAGAAAAACAAGGAAGGTGCCTATTTGGCAACAGTAAAGAACAAACACAAGAGTAATCCGAATGAAATGCTCGGCCCCAAAAAGAGAGGAAATAATCACCAAAAGCAAGAGAATGCCCCAAAAATGCAATATTAGTCTCAGGAGAGAAAAGAACCGAAAGCATGTCAAAACCCACCAGTGAAATGCACAAAATCGAAAATGCAAAGAGGCAGTGTTCCCATTCGGCACACCCTCACCACTCCCTTAAAAATCTCCTAATTTCTCTCTCCATATCACTCCTAAGATTACTCGACCATATCCCACCTATCCATATCCCAACCAACCGAAATTCTCTCCAACAAGCACCTAGAATTCGGGCTCAACTCCCTACACTCCTCAAGCACACAATTTCAATCAAACTACAACACCTCCCCAGCATCAGTAGCAAAATAAAATACTCCTATTACATTACCAAGCCTCAAACCTCAGACCCTCTAGAACACTCCACACGCCTCTATCCCCTAGACTAGCAGGCATTTTATTGACATGCTTTACCCACAATAATTTAAAAGCCTACTAATTAGAAGCAAGGGTTTATTTAAGGAAAACAAAATTTTATACAATCCAAGGCTTGAACTCAGGACTTCTCCAACACTTCCCAGAACACTTAACCACAGAAGTAGACATGCAGTTGTGTTACACAACAATATAAATATAATTACTTACAAAAATAATCGGAGCGTTACAAGCTACTCATTCAAGAGTGTGGATTCGATTTTTCCACTCAATTATTTTTCAACCGAATAATTACAAAGGTCGAATGATTAAAGTGGACAACATTTTATGAACAACCTACTTGACCTACTATAATCTCAATTGCTTAGGAGTTTTATGTGAATTTTTCTTAAGCATAAGAGCAAAAGGTCCTTTTGAGAGACGTTTTCGTGGGCGTCTCTCCTGTTACAATTAAGGCTCTCTATAAGACACCTTGATACGAATATGATTTTTATAATAAAATGAATTAATAAGAGGTAGTTATGATAAAATCAATGAATTTATTATTGAGGGTCGAGATAGTTGGGTTCGAAATTCAGTGACTAAAGAACTAATTTGTTTCAAACAATCAATAATGTTCTGGTAGCTAAAATGTGGATTTATTTTATTTTTCCTAAATTGTTCCCTACTCAACACATCTAATAACTCTAAATTATATAGACTTTTTAGCATCTTCTGACTAGTAGTTCATGTAAATTATGTGTTTCTACAACAAAATTTGTAATTTTATTAAAAATTTATTAAGATGGACAAAATTAATAACAATTCTCAATTTTTAATTATTTATATGCTAAAGTTACATATTTTTGCTAAATTTAAAGCAATTTGGTGCAGAAGGGGAAAAAGCAGTCTCGAAGCTCACCTTTTTTATAGTCAAATGTTGTAACATTCTTGTAACACTCGCCATGCACGGGAGGGTTGGTAATTAATAAGCTATGGCATCCAAAATAATTTAATTTTTGGATTATGGGACAAACTTGACCCAACTCGTAATTGGATCAAGCAAGTGGTAAGCCTGCTGCTTAATTTTGAAGGCAAACCATCCATTAAGAAGAAACGAGCCCCAAATTTGGCTATGGGTAGCCAAACCATCCATGGATTTATTAATTAATACTCTATAGACTTATTAAAAAGAATCACAAAATAGCCCCAACAATTTCTTCAATTGATCGTTCAACTCCCTCCCTTAAATCAAGCCTTGGAGTAGCTACTTTTAGCAAAGCTATCCACCTCCCTTCCTCTTCCCAAGGTGGCTGACCATAGAAGGGGGATTGACATTTTATTTTTAGAAAAATCAAGCTAACCCTTTACTCTTTTAATTTCTTGTTGTGCCTCGAAGAACCAACGGAAACAACTTTGCATTTCTTTCCCTTTACTCTTTTAATTTCTTGTTGTTCAATTTAAGAAACATGTTTCCAATTGAATTTTATGTTTTAAGTATAATCATAGTTGCTTAATTCCTTCGGTGTTAGAATAAGTTAATTTCCATAGAATTAGATTGTTAATTTTTGTTAATTTAATTTCCATAGCATTAGATTATTAATGTTGTTAATGATGTTATGTGCCTTGGTTGTTTATTCATTCAAATAAAATTATGATTATTTTATTTGTACATTATAATTGTAGGGATGGAATTGAAATAATTCTTAAATCCTAACCGAACAACAATTAATTGACACAATATTTGGATGGTATATGTTTAATCTATATTTGGAAAAATTAGGTTAAATCTTTTAATAATTCGAGTGAACCTTTTTAGCTTTCATAACCTTAGGATTTATGTGATTAAACTGTTTTAGTATAGAATATTACTGTTACCTCACATAATCTATTTTTCTACTTATTTAAAATACCAAGTTGTTGACATAGACATACGCTAAACTTAATAATTTAATATGTATGAATTTTTAGATGATGCCTAAAACGTTAACCTTGAAGTCGTAATAGACATATAAATATGAAGAAATGAGGTTAAACTTTAAACTTCAGACTTTAAGAGGAGCCAAAGTACTTTTAATTAAAACAGGGTTAATAAATAGCCAAGTTGCCATGGGATTTCTCGTAACATCATTAGCATTATTTAAATATTTCTAAGTTAGGAAGGAGAATTATTCTAACACATGCATGCTATTGTAATTTCTCTTAAAGACTTCCATACTTATTTCTTTCTTTATTTTATTTAATTTTAAGCATACTTAGGTTAGTTTAATTTAATTTTCATCATCGACCAATTTTCTTAGTAATTAATTTTGCAATATTTGATTTGCATAAATAGTCCCTATGGAGACGATCACTCTTACTCACTATTTTATTACTTATTAATGATTGTGTACACTTGCACATCAATTTCAATTATTTCAAGACAATGTCACAGAAGTTACCCATGATCATGTTTTACTTTTGTATGCCATTGTGCAAGGAAGAAAGTTAAATGTGGACGACCAAATTTATTACAATATGAGGCCATGCACTAAAGGGGAAACAAGGGGAATTTCGTATCTTCATTTGATTACAGAACTATGAAGAAGAGTGAGTGTAGAGATATGCCCAGATGAGCTGACTTGCTAACCAAAGGGCATCCTTAATGATGTCATTTATAAGAAATTTTGTAAAACAATATGCAAGTTGTGTTGAGGAGTAAAAAAAATTACAGCAGGGCAAAAAGAGTACTTTCGAGACCACAGACTCCCAAACCTATGAAGGAGTTAAGCCTTGTGCCCCTGAAGGAGTAGTGGAAGAAAGCAAGTCCAGAAACTTCGTAGAGTGCAGACCTGAACATGAAAGAATACATTGAGTACCTTACGCAATGCATGGTTACTCTCAAACCTGTAGTGACCTACTATGCCAACAAACATGTTTAGAGATGTCTCTATAGCCGCAACCACCTCCATCATGGAATGCTCTTGCTGATGTTGACCTTACAATTCCACCACAGTAACCCACTTCGGCACCGAGTGGTAGTGTGTGCTTAAGACCAAAAGAAAAAGGGATCAACATCTGCTACTCACTAAATGCTCCACAAATTAGAATAAAAATACATTACACAAACATAAGGAAGGAGAAAATGATCATCTTGAATGAGGACAACTACAACAGTACGAATGAGTTCAATGATGATTATCTCATTGACCTTTGAGGGAGTTTTACTTATTCTTTTTATTTTCTTTATATATATAAAACTTATTTCTATTTTGTTACTTTATCCTTCTTTTTACATTATTTATATTTTATGTCATTTTGTAGTTATACTTTATTAGGTACTTTTACATTTGCTTGGAGCACACGTGATCTCGATGACAATGTGATAATAAGGATTCGACCTTATTTAGGGAAGTCTCCTTGTTTGTGCTCTATTTGTTTTACATTGAGGAAAATGTATGTTTTAAGTGTGGGGGAGTACATAGATTTTTAGTTGGTTTATTTTATTTTTTTCTATTTTATATACTGAAAGAAAAAAAAATATATTGTTTTTGTTTGAATTGCATGGTGCTTGAATGATGTTGATACTAATAACATTGGTTGTGAATTGTAAATTAGGTGTTGATTTTTTTCAGTAATGCAAATTTTGATTGATATGAGATCATTTGGTTATTTTTAAACTAGATTGATTAGTTTACTTAGTTAAATTGCATAATAGACTATAGGTAACTACCTTTGTAAAAATGTTTTATTTTGTGACTTATGATAGATAAGTATTATAGATATTTGTAGATAAATGGTGTTTGAATCAATTATGATTCATTGGTATAACTAAAATCATGATAGAAATTTTGTTTTGGAATGTTTAGGGATGACCTATGGCATTTTTTGAATAGCAAGTGCATAAATGAACCTACCTTTAAGCTATGCACCCCTAGTTCCAATGTTTGAGCTTAATTACTCTTCATCGATGAACCTCTTTTCTTTCATATTGAAACCTTGAGACAAGATTGAATTAAAAGTTAAACCTTTCCCTATCATTGTTCCTTAATTACATTATGAAATAGACATCATGCCATGGATATTGACGGTTTGGTAGTCATATTGGCGGTTTCAAAATGAGTTTGAGTGAAAAGTGAATAGATGGTGCAATATGGTGTGCATAGAATTCTTAAAAAATGTGCGTAATGAAAAATATTTGAGCGAACAAAAGCATTGTTAGGGTTAAAAGTAATGTGGGTGGATAAAAAAATGGATTAGGTTAAAAGCATTTGGAGAGAAAAAGAGTGAAATACTTAGAATGTGCTTAAGGGAAAAATCATTTTCGAGCTTAAATTTTTTTCATTTTTAGAATACATTAAAACTTGTGGAGCTTTTTGTACTCACTAATATTGATCTAAATATTCCACATCTTTTGAAGAGATAAGGAATGTGAGAAAAGGAGAAATAAGGAGGTAAGCCTAAAAGATAAATTCGGGGGTGAACGAGAATAGTGTTATGTGTTTTACTAATGTAGTGACCTGATTTCCAATGGCGTCAAAATTTGTGGTTTTGGGACCCCATTTTCATAAATCAAGTCCGTAAATATTAATAATGATATTTACAGATTTTTTATATAGATAAATTAATATTTGGATAGTCAATTTAGCCAAAATTGTGGTCAATTAGGGTCCAGTGATTAAATTGTTAAAAGTCCAATCACTATTTATTTTTTATTAGGACATGGATTAGGGACTTAAATTGAAATTAACCAAAGGTCCAAAACAACAATTAAACCATGCACAAATAAGAGATAGTGGACGATAATGATGTGTGTTGATTAATTAAGCAAAATGTAGTTAATTAAGTCAATCAACCATTAACCTAAGTATATATACATAAATTGGTAGATGGAGAGATAGTGTATCATCTTATCCAACTGACCAAAACAAAGAAAATAGCAAGGAAGCATGCCATTTTAGGTTTTTAAGCTATAACCTTTAATTCTAGTAAGTCCTTAGCATTTTTCCTTGATTTTTATGGAAATTGAATCATAGGATCTTGATTTAGCTAGCCAATATACTAGTTTGTAACATTGTTAAAATTTTAGAAATTTACCATTGTTGATAATTAGATGAAATTGTTAGGAATTAAGCTTAAATTAAGAAAAAGGCTAAACAGTAAAGCGTAATTGTTAGTTTCGTTCATTAGGGACCAAATTGAATAAAACAAAAAATATCATGAAATTTTAGTAGGAATAGAAAATAGGAGGTCCTTAATAAGTAATTGTGAAATCGAATTTCAATTTGAAGCTTTAGATCGAAAGTTATGTTTGTCGCAAGTTTAGGGACTAAATTGAATAAATTATAAAATATTGATTTCAATTTGAATTTGATAATACTATATATTTATTTTATTTTATTTATCTAATATTGACACAGAATCGTTAAGAGGGAAAGGCACATTAAAATTTGTCGACGAGTAGCTCAGAAATTCGATTTGTATTTTTGTGATTTAGGACCTATTTATTTTCTGCATGTTCATGTCATTCTGAATTATATGGTGTTCAGGTGAGTTATCGATGGTTATTTAAGCTGAATTGATATGGTCAAGATTGAATATCAAGATAGGGATTGAATTAAATAGAATGGAAAATAGTATGATTTAATTTATATTTGTTAACTGGTATGAAATTGAGTTGAAGCGTGTTGTGTTATATGATAAAATGACGATTTGTTGATAAATTAAGAATGGAAGAATGTGAATTGAACTATATATAATGAATAGGAAATTGATTACCCTATTAGCTGTTCGGACCGAGTCGGATATAGTTGGCGTGCCATAGGTTAGATTATTGATTGAAAACGATCGTTGTTGAGCAATTCGGGGTGGTAGATTTTACACATAGAGGTATCATTGTATGGAAACCTAGGGTGATAGATTAATTATATTGAGAAAACTATTATTACTGGGCAACCCAAAGTGATAGGATGTACATGTATAGCGTTATCGTTGCCAGGCAATCCAAGGTGACAGATTCGCGTATCCTTTTTTAGTCCGTGTTTGGTTAATAGGGTTATAAAGACTTGAATTGGCTAAATGATATATGAAATGAAATGATATTGAATTTTGAAATATGAAAGCATGTGAAAGATAGTACAAAACAAATTAAAAATGAGTCTTAGGGGTCGATTGAATATGAATGACCCAATAGGCTAAAAAATGATTGAATTGATGAAACAAAAATTCAGTATAAGTACATGTAAATAATTTAATGATTGAAAATGAGTATGAATGCTTATAGGAAATGAGTAAAAGATAATGTGGTAAGTGTATATATAAATGGCATGAATTGAATACTATGTTGATGCTATTAGTTGAATTGTTACAAAAGAAAGAAATGATACTTGAATGATTGAATAGTATGAAAGGTGTGCTAGCTAAGTACGTAATGAATGAAAATGTGAAAATGGATTTGTGCAAGTACTACGTAAGTTTGGCATTAGTATGTATGTGGATTTGGGTGCTAGTTTGGTCATTATATCTTTATATGAGAATGAAAGTGTTTTGGCATGAAATGGCATTTCGTTAGTTTATGAATAGAGCACAAAATGAATGTATGCATTTGTTTAATTTGTTTTGAATTGACATGAATCATGGAAATACCATTATGTGATTTGTTTTCTCCGTGCATAGGTGTAGTTAACTCTTGAGAGTACGAACAAGAGATCCAGCATCCAGCGAGCAATCCCTGACTCAACAAATTTTGTATAATCTTGTTTTTTGTTCCAAGTCTGGCATGTACCTAACTAGAGTCGGTTTTGATATATGTCGTAACATTAATCGAATGATGTGTAAGTGTACACAATCATCACTAAGTAGTAAAATAATGAGTAAAAAGTATCATTTCCACAAGCATTGTATATGTAAGACAAAAAATGTGAAATTCTTAAATAACAAGTTGGTGAAGGAAATAAATAAAAGTGAATTTAGTAACTAATTTACCTAATTTAAAATCCATAAATGTGTAAAGACAAATGAAAATAAATAACACTAAATAAAAATCAGCAAAGTGCAATATTAAATTAAAATGACATGAATGAGCTAGACTAATTATTTGCCCTTAATTTAAAATTATTAAAAACAACGTTATGATGTTAAGGTCAATCCGTTGGAAAATTGGCTATTTACTAACCCAGAATTAGAAATTATGAAATCAAACTTTCAACCCTGAAGTCTCTTTAGCATATTTCTATGATCATTTAACCTCAAAATCTTACAAGCATATATCATAATTATGAAAGGTAACAATATTGTTAAATGCCATTAGTAATTTAATTTCCAAGAAATCAAACATGCATCATTCAAATATTGTAACGCCCCAAAATCTAAGTGTTTATTTTTTTATGTTATGTTGCATAAATCCATGCTTGCTTCAGTGGTTGAGTGTCCTGAAAAAGGTTGGAGAAGTGCTGAGTTCAAGCTTTGACTTGTACAAAATTCTGTTTTTACTTGAGTAAACTCTGTCTCTAGTCAGTAGGCTTCTTAAATAATTATGGTTAAAACATGACATAAAAAGCCTGCTGGTCCAGGGGATAGTGGGGTGTTATTGCTACTAAGGGTCTTGAGTTTGAGTCCCGCTGTGCTCAATGAGTGTTTTATTTTACTTCTCTTACCGTGTGAGAAGTAGAAGTTGACTGAAATACTGATAGTTGAGGAGATTTTGAATTCGATGGTTGAGGAGGTAATGGTAGAATGATATTAGGAGGATTTTGTGGGATTTGAAAGTGGGGGAGTTGTAGCCAAATAGAGCTTTGACCACTCAGGAATTTGGCTATGAGTTGGTAATTGATCACTTCATTTGGGGTTTTTGCCAAATCGTGGTACTTCTTACTCTTTGTTTTTGAAGCCGAATATTGCTATTGTTCTTTTCGTGCATCTTTCGATTCTAATGCATTTCGATTCTTCCTTCTTCCCTTTCCAATTTGTTGCTTAGGTCGATTACCTTATTGTTTTTGTTTCGATTTTGGGCAAGTGCTCTTTGACTCATTTTCGTCTTTTTTCCCCCAATCAATTCTCCTTTGGCCGAATATACCATCTCCCCCTCTTTCGACTCTTGTGATTATCAGAGTTCATTTCTATCCACCTTCCTACTATGACCGAATACCTCTTGCTTCTCCTCTCTTTTTTCCCTCCAAACCGTTCTTTTTACAGTCTCTTCCTATTTGGTAGCCAGGTCGAATACTCCATCCCTTTCGTTGCGTTTGGTTTTGTTCTCTGACAAATCGGTGTGGTGTTTCTTTCGATTTCTTGAACTTCTCGAGGAGTGAAGGAGTTTGCAAGTAAATACTGAAGCAGTCAAAACCATTCCCTCATCACTCGATCAAGCTATTCGATTAGGAGGGTGAATCAGCCTTCGTCAACAGTTTAAAAAGGCTAACCACACTCTTGCAGTCAAGGTTGGGGAACTTTAGAGCTAGACACACGTTTTCGCAAATAGGTGTGTATCCACACTCTGATCATCATAAACTGACAAAAGTTAAAAAATAGGATTATTGATGCTACACGAGTGTGCGCTCGCTCGTGTGGCAATCTGTACTCCTAAAACATGGGTGTTTGATCATAGAGGCCACCATGAACGATTTCATAAGCTTAGGTCGTTCTGGCCACGTTGGGATGAAATGGACTGTATGGGCCCCACGGGCTCTTGGGCCCCACACAAACGTAACGTGATTATTGGGCCAGGCTGTGTAGTCCACATGGCCAAGGCCATTTTTGGGTTTCGTGGCCCACATAGGCGTGTGGCCCCACATGGGCCGCATTGTGGCCTTGGGCCCATTTTTACTGTTTTACTGTTGAGGTCGCACGGGCCGCCCGAGATGACTGTGGACCTACTATTGGGTTGATAAGTATATCTAGACCCCAATCTAATGAAATGACTATTTTGCCCTATGAGGTAAAATGACAGATATGCCCCTATGTTATGTATGACTATATTGAGCATACCATTTTATATATGTTGCATACATGTAGGATATTATGATATGATGGATGGGGTTAGGTTATTATGATTGGAGGAAGTGTATTGTTCTAGCAGCTCTGCTGCAATTTCTATTAGTGCCGCAACTAGTGCTATTTTTGGTGTGTAGGGATGGTGGGTTGATTTTGTCCTCACATGTTGTGTAGGGTTGGACGGAGTGGTGTGTAGAGGCTGGCAGGGTAGGATTTCTGTTTGGATATCTGTACTGTGACCTCTACTGAATTGGGATAAGGCCCACATTGATTCTAATACTGTAATGGGCTAAGGCCCTATCTGAGATAAAACTGTTATTAAAGCAGGCTTAGGCCTAGACTATAAATGCGTATTGTATGACTGATTGTTGTTAAGGGATTACACATTGAGTTTTCATAAAATCACCCTTCTATTTTCTGTGCAAGTAATCCTTAGGTGGGTCAGTACTGTGAAGGACTCAAAGGTGGCCACACAACTGCATGGACTTTTTATTAAATTTTTCTTTATAATTTAACTTGGGTATTTGGTTGTGTTATAAGGGCTCTTTAAATTTTAAATTTTAATTTGGGATTCGTTTTTTATGATTCATATCTGTTAGTAGTACGACACAAGTTTTCAAAATGATAAATGCTTTTCAAAACACCACAAGTACGCATCCTATTTCAGAAAGCTTCAACAAACAAACAACTATTTTAAAAGATAACTACAAATTAATTTATTAAACATTTTGTTAAAACAACTTGGCTTTTAACACTGAAGACGACAACCTAAATATTAGCTAAGATAGTGCCACTCTGATTCTGAGCATATCATCTCGTCTGAGGAGATTGAGGTTAGACTAGATCTGACTTTTGAGGAGGAACTAGTTCAAATTCTAGAGCATGATGTAAAAGTGTTAAGGAAAAAGTTTATTCCACTGCTTAAGGTACTTTGGCATAATCACAGCTCAGAAGAAGCCACGTGGGAACCTGAGGAGGTGAAGGCAACAATACCCTCATCTATTTTGACTAGGTAAATTTCGAGGTCAAAATTTTCTTTAGGGGGTAGAGTTATAATGCCCCAAATTCTAAGTGTTTATTTTTGTATGTTATGTTGCATAAATGCATGCTTGCTTTAGTGGTTGAGTGTCTTGAGAAGGGTTGTAGAAGACTTAAGTCCAAGCTTTGACTTGTATAAAATTTTGTTTTTACATGAGTAAACCCTATCTCTAGTCAGTAGGCTTCTTAAATAACTATGGTTAAAACATTTTATAAAAAGCCTGTTGGTTCAGGGGATAGTGGCGTGTTATTGCTACTAAGGGTCTTGAGTTCGAGTCCCACGATACTCAAGGAGTGTTTTATTTGTCTCCTTTTGTCGTGTAAAAAGTAAAAGTTGACTGAAACACTATTAGTTGAGGAGAGTTTGAATTCAGTGGTTGATGAGCTAATGGTGGAGTGATATTAGGAGGATTTTCTGCGATTTAAAAGTGGGGGATTGTAGCCGAATACGGCTTTGACCACTCAGGAATTTAGCTATGAGTTGGTAATTGGTCACTTTATTTGGGGTTTTTGACAAATTATGGTTCTTCTCACTCTTTGTTTCAAAAGTCGAATATTGCTGTTGTTCTTTTCGTGCATCTTTAGGTTTTAGTGTGTTTCGATTCTTCCTTCTTCACATTCCATTTTGTTGCTTAGGTTGATTACCTTATTGGTTTTGTTTTGGTTTTGGGTAAGTGCTCTTTGACTCCTTTTCGTCTCTTTTTCCCCCTAATCAATTCTTCGTTGGCCGAATATACCATCTCCCCCTCTTTCGACTCTTGTGGTTATCAGAGTTCATTTCTATCCACCTTGCTATTGTGACCAAATACCTCTTACTTCTCCTCTCTTTTCTCTTTCCAAATCGTTCTTCTTACTGTCTCTTCCTATTTGGTAGCCAGGCAGAATATTCCATCCCTTTTGTAGCGTTTGGTTTTTGTTCTCTAACAAATCGGTGTGGTGTTTCTTTCAGTTTCTAGAACTTCCCGAGGAGTGAAAGAGTTTGCAAGTAAATACTGAAGTAGTTGAAACCTTCCCCTCATCACTCGATCAAACTATTCCAATTAGGAGGGTGAATCAGCCTTCGTCAACGTTTTAAAAAGGGCTTACCACACTCTTGCAATCAAGGTTGGGGAACTCTTGAGCTAGACGTACGTTTTCGCAAACAGGTGTGTAACCACACTGCTATCATCATAAATCTACAAAAGCCAGAAAATAGGATTATTGATGCTACACGAGCATGCGCTAACTCGTGTTGTAATCCATATGCCTAAAACGTGTGCGTTTGATCGTAGAGGTCACCATGAGAATTTCATGGGCTTAGGCTATTCTAGGTCACGTTGGGCCAAAAGAGATCGTCCGAGCCCACAGCTTGTGGGCCCTACACGAGTAAACAACGCAGACGTGTGGAGATTATTGGGCCAGGCTGTGTAGTCCACACAACCAAGTCCATTTTTGGGCTTCATGGGCCATATGGGCCGCATTGCGGGCCTTGGACCTATTTTTACTATTTTACTATTGAGGTCGAATGGGTCGCCCGAGACAACTGTGGACCTACTATTCGGTCGATAAGTATATCTAGACCCTAATCTGGTGAACTGATTGTTTTGCCCTATGAGGTAAAATGATGAATATGCCCCTATGTTATGTATGACTGTATTGAGCATGCCATTTTATATATGTTGCATACATGTATGATATTATGATGTGATGCATGGAGTTAGGTTATTATGATTGGAGGAAGTGTACTGTTCTGGCAGCTTTGCTACAATTTCTGTTAGTGCCGCTACTAGTGCTATTTTCGGTGTGTAGGAATGGGTGGGTTGATTTTATCCCCACATGGTGTGTAGGGTTGGACGGAGTGGTGTGTAGAGGCTGGCAGGGTAGAATTTCTATTTGCATATCTGTACTGTGACCATTACTGAATTGGGTTAAGGCCAACGCTGATTCTGATACTGTAATAGGCTAAGGCACTATATAAGATTAAACTGTTACTGAAGCGGGCTTAGGCTCAGACTGTAAATGCCTACTGTATGACTGACTGTTGTTAAGGGATTACACACTGAGTTTTCATAAACTCACCCTTTTGTTTTCCGCGTAGGTAATCCTTAGGTGGGTCGATGCTGTGAGGGACTCAAAGGTACCACACAACTGCATGGCCTTTTTATTAAATTTTTCTTTATAATTTAACTTAGGTATTTGGTTATGTAATAAGGCCTCTCTAATTTTTAGCTTTTAATTTGGGATTCATTTATTATGATTCGTATCTATTAGTAGTAGGACACAAGTTTTCAAAATGATAAATGCTTTTCAAAACACCACAAGTATGCATCCTATTTCAAAAAGCTTTCGCAAACAAACAAACAATTTTAAAAGATAACTACGATTTAATTGATTAAACATTTTGCTAAAACTACTTGGGTTTTAACACTGAACAAGATTACCTAAATACTAGCTAAGATTACAAAAAGGGGTAATTCAGAATAGGGTTTTTTCAAATGAAATTTTATTTTACGAAAATCACATTCATGTGACACCACCAGATTCGGCCATAATGTCTAGGCCGGGTTTGGGGTGTTACAAATATTGTGTCCACTTATTATCATCTTGTTCAAATTAAATAATTGGTTCAAATGTTTCTCAACATTAATTATGCATGAATAAACATGAGCATGGTTTTATTTGAATGAGTAAACAAGCCAATACATAGAACACATTAACAAAGTATGAATAAAATAAATCAAAAATTTGCAATTAATCTAGCATCAACAAAACTAAGCCATAACATTGAATTTAAAGAAAAAGAATAAATTGCAATCATGTTTATCAACTTGAACAAAAATAAAAGAGTATAAGAAAGAAGTAGAAGTTGATTTTGTTTACTTCTTTAACACTTCTAGTGTTGCTCCTCCTTTGCTCATTTTTACTCCAATGCAAAAATATTCTCTCAATGCCAATTTTGGCAAATCTCAAAATCTTATTGCTTTGTTTCTCTTAAATTTATGTTTCTTCTCTCAAGTGTAGTGCTCAAGAAGTGGGATCAAAAAAATAGGATGAATGAAAGATGGATGGATGCCCAATTTATAGTGGAGTAAGACCCAATGTTCCATGCTAAAAGCAGCATGGGAATCCCTTGAAAATCTCTCTTATGTGGCCGACCCTTGAGTAATGGAAGAGGAGTGGAATTTTATATTTTTCGAAGAGGAAGATGTCGTCCCCTTGGTTCCCTCCACTAGTGGTTATTGTCATTTGATTCTCTCTTAGTGGTTTTCAAGTAACAAGGTTCAAAAAAAGGTCTTATAGACTATTTTTCCCTTGGATGGACTGTTTAGACCTCCATCTCATTTAGTGGGCTGTCCAAGGATGTTAACATCCCAAAGTTAGCTTAAAAGATTTGTGAATTTTTTTTAAAGATGAGTAAATAGCCTAGTGGATAAAAGGAAATAAGGAAGTAAGGTAATTAGATTAAGGTCCCAAGTTTGAATCCCTTCCCTTTCAAAATAGCTAAAATTTTCCTTTTCCTTATTTTTGTGTCACCCCTACCTAGTAAACCTAGGTATAAATATCAATTTTATTTATTTGTTTTAGCCTTTATCCATTTTCTGTTCACCCTAGTTGCCCCTCCCTCTTCCTCTCCTCTTTTCTCTTTAATTTGTTTTTCTTTTCCCTTGTGTGCTGTCGCCTAAACCACCAAGATCCACCATTCCTTTTTTCTTTCTTTTGCAATAAGTTCTTGCATCATTCCCCTCTTCTTCTTTCTATCATTTTTCCATATTTTTCCAACCTTAAACCTACAACTTTTAACCCCCCAAGAATGATCTCTATTGCTACCCAAGGAACTCCATTATCGCCCTTCCTTTTAGGAAGGGTGAGTATCATTTTTCTTTCGTTTTCTTCACGAACTTTCAAGAAAATACCCAATTTTCTAGATTTTTAATTGGGCTAATTTTTAATTATTTTATGGGTAATTGTCCTGCCTTCAAAAGCGATTTTAATTGGCTTTCAAACTAGCCTCGATTTGCCACCATTGGTGGTGGTGCATCGCACCTAGAGGCACCATTGGTAATCCGGGTAATTCTTCCAGAAACACATCTGGATACTCACATACTATCGGTACAGACTCAATCTTCAACTCTGTTTCCTTAGTGTTCAATATAAATACAAGGTAGGCTTCATACCCTTTCCTCATATATCTCTGAGCAAGCATTGCCGTGATTACAATCAGTGGTGAACCCAATTCTCTTGAATCGACCCGTAGAATCTCACCATTCGGGCATTTCAATTTAATATACTTACTACCACAATTTACAATTACATCATGAAGGGCTAACCAATCCATACCATGTAGTACATCAAATTCATCAAATGGTAATAACATAAGGTTAGCCGGAAAGCAATGACCTTGAATCGTTAAAGGACAATTCTGACAAAATTTATCAACCAAGACTTGTAACACCCCGAACCCGAGACCGTCACCGGAGTCGAACACGAGGTGTTAACAGACTTTTTTAAAATTTTCCAGACACTGCCAATCTGCGTAATAGTCGCTTTAAAAATCATATCTTGAGTTTCACAACTCGAAAATCAGTTTCGTGATTTTTCCCTGAAACTAGACTCATATGCCCATCTACATATTTTTTTTTAGAATTTTTGGTCGGGCCAATTAGTACAGTTTATTAGTCAAAGTCTCCCATGTTACAGGGATCGACTACACTGACCCTTGCGCATTACGAATTGGATATCTCCCTGCACGGAGCTTCAATACTGATGTCGTTTGTTTCTATAGAAACTAGACTCAGAGAGGAATCTGTACATATATGGCATGACTCGTAATTATCTCTGGTTAATTTATAATAAATCTCCAAAGTCGGAACAGGGAATCCAGAAACCGTTCTGGCCCTGTCCCACGAGAACCTCAATAACTCTTAACATACTGTCCATATGATCGTTTCATTACTTCCCTATGAAAATAGATTCATCAAGGTTCGTTTACATAATTTATTCATTATTTAATTCCAATCATACTATTTTTAGTGATTTTCCAAATCTACATCACTGCTGCTGCCAACATCTGCCTTTAAGGTAGACTTTACCTATTTAATAGTTTCCATGATTCAACTAGCCCCTTTAGCATGAATAGCACAAATTATGATAGTGATTAACCATTCCATACCAAATGATTATAACATTATGCTCAAACATATGTAAGCCATTTTCGCATGGCTATATACATTAACCAAAATATTCTTCCGCCACTAGTCTATTTTATACATGCCACAAGACAATCCAAAACATAGCAGTACCAAACCGTGGATAGTGATAGTGTGACTAGTTGCTGACGATCCCCGAGCCTGTAGCTTCGCAATGAGATCTATAAAACAGAGGAAACAGAGTAAACGGAGTAAGCATTACAATGCTTAGTAAGTTTTAAGCAGTGGCAATAGATAACAATCAAATTATAACATAGTTGTTCGTATTTTTATTTCACTCTTCCTTCGGGCATACCATCCCTTTTCCGAATACGCACGTCTCATCATATACAATAGGCAGATAAACTTTCACGTAAAAGTGAGCTCATGTGACATAGATATATCGTATGATTTCCCATCACCTCTCACACTGATCCGATATCACATAATCATAAGAGTAGACTCATAGATTGCTCTCACATGCATCACATAACTACCTTATGATTTAGTGCAATCAAGCTCACATATAGACTTGGAGTACATACCTGTTTAACCTTTCGCATTGAATATATTTATAAGCAACTCTTATTACGAAGTCTTACCCGGACATAATCTCCACACGAAGTTATCGAGTCTTACCCGGACAAAATTCCCACACGCAGTCATCGGGTCTTTAGAGCCCGGATATAGTACGAGCACGAAGCTTACGGACATTAATCAGTGATAATATTCTCGCATAAAGCCTGCGGGGTTTTAACCCGGATATAGTACTGACACAAATGCCCTTCGGGACTTATCACATTTATACACTTTCACATTCATCACATCGGCCATTAGGCCTTATCTCACATACACATGCTCACATTTATCACATTGGCCACTCGGCCTTATCACACATACACATGTTCACATTCATCACATTGGCCATTCGGCCTTGTCACACATATACATGTTCACTTTCATCACATTGGCCATTCGGCTTTATCACACATATACATGTTCACTTTCATCACATTGGCCATTCGGTCTTATCACACATACACATGTTCACTTTCATCACATTGGCCATTCGGCCTTATCACACATATACATGTTCACTTTCATCACATTGGCCATTCGGCCTTATCACACATACACATGTTCACTTTCATCACATTGGCCATTCGGCCTTATCACACATACACATGTTCACATTCATCACATTGGCCATTCGGCCTTATCACACATACACATGTTCACATTCATCACATTGGCCATTCGGCCTTATCACACATATACATGTTCACTTTCATCACATTGGCCATTCGGCCTTATCACACATACACATGTTCACATTCATCACATTGGCCATTCGGCCTTATCACACATACACATGTTCACATTCATCACATTGGCCATTTGGCCTTATCTCATATATGCATGTTCACATTCATCACATTGGCCATTCGGTCTTATCACACATACACATGTTCACTTTCATCACATTGGCCATTCGGCCTTATCACACATACACATGTTCACTTTCATCACATTGGCCATTCGGCCTTATCACACATACACATATACTATCATGTACAGACTTGGGCTTGACCGAATCTACATCCATCACTTTCCAATGAATAATTCAATTTTACGCCATACTATCATTTCATATTCGAATTATCATAAGCTTACAATATCACGATTTAGAATTCAAGTATGGGTTTAATCAATAGCTTATGAGTAACTAAAACAAGTTTTATCCATGTTTACAACAACATCACATATTCACTACGAGCTGTTTTTCCTGAGCAATGGTCACTAAATTGTTTATAAATGGAGCTACAAAACTCCATATCACTTGCCGTTAATTTTTCCTGAATATAGACTCGTATATCTTCCATCCATGAAATTTCCAGAATTTTAGGTTGGGCCAATCAACACCAGATTTTTCTTAAGTTTTCCCCTGTTTCACTGTTTGACTAATCTGACCACTCTTCACTACGAATCAAATTTCTCATTATCAGAAATTCCTTTGTTTACACGGTTTCTTTTATAAGCAACTAGACTCATTAAGCTTTAATTTCATGTCTCATTCAGCCTCTAATTCAAATCCATGAATTTATGGTGATTTTCTGAATTCATGTTACTGCTGCTGTCCTGAGCAGGTCTATCACAATTTTACTCTTCTGACATATCCTTTCAGCACTTCATAATATCATATCAATAACTTACCTATACTTCATAATAACCATTAGGCTATATGCATAAAGATTTACAATAGAGTTATGATTCTTTTAATATGTGCTTAACATATCATACTCAATCACATTATAGGCATTAATACTTAAAACTTACCTCGATTGCTAATGTACGTCAATTCCGACTATTCGACCAATTTCCCTTTTTCCACGATCCGACTTTGTTTCCTTGAGTTCTTGAGCTAATGAACCAAATTTAAACTTATCACATCACTATTGTGTAAAACCACATTCGATTATATTATAATTCGGTTAACAAGAAATACACTTATTCCTTATAACATTTAGCTTCGAGATCACCACCTCAATCATCTCAAGTACCAAACATGCATTAATACGCTCTTTAGTACAATATAAAATAATCGTACACATCTTTAATCACCTTAAACAAATTACTAAGTATTATAGAAAATCAAAGCATACTCATCGTTAGTCTTATTCGGCCATCTCAATACGTTCTAAGTGACCATATGTATATACGTCTATACTAAAGTGTTTTACATTAATAACACCATATCAACAATGTATAATGCCGACCCCTTTAAACCAATTATCCATACAAATATTATTTGTACACATTTCCTTACCTAAATTTCACATTCGGCAACCACTTAATCAACTTAACAAATTTTTCTATACTTCAAAACCACAAGTAAATATCATAATTTGTATCATTACATCGATTAAACTAAATCATGCATTAGCTTTTAGCACATTCGGCCATTAAAGAGACAACCCAATTAACATTCAAACCTTTATAAGCTTAGATTTCCCAAGGCTGAATATCACATAAAAACCTTTAATACACATGCAAAGTTTACACTTTAACTAATTATGCATATACTAATAAACCGAATATTATTTAAACAACCATTTGAATAATTCTTTATCACATGTTCACAATCGGCATAACCATGTTACAAATTCAATACATAAAAATCTTCTTATCCAAGGCTATATTTGACCTATATGTATTTTCTTTACAACCATTCATCAACAATTAAGCACATGTTTAATGGCCGAATGCACATACCTCTTACTCATCCTTAACAGATTTTTTTTTCTTATCAAGCTTCCATTTCCACTTAACTACGAACCATTTAAAATAATCAATATTTTACACATTGTCGAATGCATATATATATATTCATCCAAACTCATAATTTCACAAGCTTAGCCTCATTTAATGACTACTTGTTCATCAAGACATTAAACACATCATGTATAACATACAAAGCATCCTTAGCCAAAAAATACTATCACAAAACTTCCTTGGCCGAATGTCATCTTTTTCCATTAACTAGATTTTGCCATGGGCTTGCTTCAATACTTGAGACCACTCAAATAATATTCAAACTTAATCCTTCATTTCATTTCTCATTTTAGCACATATTTGGCTAATATATAAATATATGCTATCAATTTAATTACAATTATAAATTTTCAACTCAAACTCATTCTTTACCTCGTCTTTCACCTTAATTCAAATTCGGCAAGTATATAAACATATATTAGCAATTTAATTATAGCATTCCACAATTAAGCACAAGTTTCATACTTCACTTTAATAACCGAATGATATTTTACTCAAACTTGCCCCTCATAGCAAATTTAATTAGTCTATCCTCATCCATAAACACTTATCATCAAAACATCCACAATCTAATCCTTGAAGCCATGACCGAATGCTTTATGAAATAAATTCACAAAAATTAACATATGGGTCATGTTGTGAGCTTCAAAACTAACAACATTTCGCAAATATTAAAAATAAAATACATGAAATCTCACCTTAATTCCCAACACCAAATGACCGAGTGCCTTTGGTGTTCTTTCCTTTATACCCTAGCCGAATGCTCCAATCATCCATCAAAATTACAAATTTTAGCATGGGCTAAGTAAGAGTCATGATTATTTACCTAAAACAAGATCAAATTTCACAATTTGACATAATATACTAACCTTTTAATGACTCAAGTGACCAAAATTCTTACCCTCCTTTGTTTCTTCTATTCGGCCATGTTGAACAACAAAGAAAGGATTTTGTTTTTCCTCCCCTTTCACAAGTCACGGCAATGGGGAGTAAGGGGGAGACAACTTTGGTTTCTCCTCCCACTCACCTCATGTTTTATCATTCTTAATTCATTCTTTTATTTTCTAAACTCATAGTGCTAATAAAAGAATTCATATTATCCTCAATGACCCATCCATGGCCGGCCACTACTCATTCATAAGGGATATTTGACATGCAAACCCTTTATTCATATGACATGCACTAATTGAGCCTTATAGATTAACTATCACATTTTAAAAGTGTCACACATAAGTCCCATCGACTAAATTCACATGCAATTTACTAAATCAAAGCTTAAAACTTTCACACATTCATATTCACATATAATAGTCATAAAATATGACGGCTAATTATTTTTATGACTTGATTTTGTGGTCCCGAAACCACTTTTCGACTAGGGTCAAATTAGGGGTGTCACAACTCTCCCCCCTTAAGAAATTTTCGTCCCCGAAAATTTCTACCGATGCATAGTTTAGGATAACGTCTTCTTCTTGAATTATATCCACAAAGACATTAGCTCATTGATAGCAATTGTAATTCATTATTGATTTCACATCGGTCTATAAAGTCATTTTCTTATCTTAAAACAAATACATAAACATTTCTACAAGTATGCACAAATATCTCATTTTCTTGATTTCATAAGCAATAATCACTTAATTTAATTCATATATGCATTTCAAACACACATTAAGCACATATTAACATGTATAATTCACATCATCAACCCACATATTTGTAACCCACAATTTCATCCATGTATAAGCTGTAACCCAACCGAAAGTACACATATACTCAATATTCGACTTAACTCATTTCCAAAAGAAAAGTCAACTTCCACGTACCTGAACATTTAGTTCATTTAGCACATTCAATCATAGTTAACGTTACCCGTATACAGTCAAATAGGCATAAAGCCTAATAAAATACACTGGCATGTGATTTATTCTAGCGCATAACTCGTATATCCAAAATTATCAACATTCATCAAGAATTCTTTCAAACTTTCGAATGTCGAAACTTATCCAAAATAATTTCTTGAACAAAATAGTGTCCATTCAGCAATAGCACATATAGCTCTTACAATGCCATATCCTAGATATGGTCTTACATATTCTCACATATCGAGCCGATGCCATGTCCCAGACATGGTCTTACACACTATCTAAAATCAATGCCTTCGTCCCAAACGAGGTCTTACATGAATTCCACTTCACACACTTAGTGCCCACTGACCGATCTCGCACTCATAGTGCTCGGTTAAAGAAATTCGCACACACACAGTGCCTCTAATTATTCACATACATAGCGCTCTTATTCATTCGTTAATACACATTGATATGACTTAACCAAGTCTATAAACATCATGTATGTACACTTTTAAACATATCGTCTCGTTTAAATTTGAATTTGTATAGTAGTGAGCACTTAAACTTTGCTCAAATTACCGGCACGAAGCCTACTAGGCACGAAGGCCCGAATACACATCACCAGCATGATTGCTCTTCAGGATTTAGCACGGATATATCACTAGCACGAATGCTCTTCGGAACCTAGCCCGGATACATCACTAGCACGAATGCTCTTCGGAACTTAGCCCGGATACATCACTAGCACGAATGCTCTTCGGGACTTAGCCCGGATACATCACTAGCACGAATGCTCTTCGGGACTTAGCCCGGATATATCAATTCGCACAAACGCCTTCGGGTCTTATCCCGGATATATCAATTCGCATAAATGCCTTCGGGTCTTATCCCGGATATATCAATTCGCATAAATGCCTTCGGATCTTAGTCCGGATATATCAATTCGCACAAATGCCTTCGGGTCTTATCCCGGATATATCAATTCGCATAAATGCCTTCGGGTCTTATCCCGGATATATCAATTCGCATAAATGCCTTCGGATCTTAGTCCGGATATAGTCACTTAGCACAAAGCCTTCGGGACTTAGCCCGGACATCATTCGAATAACCATGCACATTTAACAATAAATCATGACACATTAGTATTTCATTTACATTACTTGAATACAAACACAACATGCTTATCGACCATTTAACTTCCAGTTCTATAGCCACATACAAAAATCACATTTATAGTCATAACACTCCTTCAAAATTGCATCACTTATAACCTTATAATCCAATCCAAATCGAAATTCAAATACGAGTACATGATACGTACCTGATCAACTTAATAATTTAGGCATATCTAAATGAAGTTATATCGCAAATTCTCATAGTCAGAAGCTTGCTACAGCTCGATCGGGATCAAGATTCATTACAATACAGCAAACACATTTTAATAGCCAATAATCATCACACTATCATTTTATCACTTTATGGCATGTATAAATAGACTCACGCGTGCTACGTTAGTCCTAGAATCGACTAAACCGTAGCTCTGATACCAATAAAATGTAACACCCCGAACCCGAGACTGTCACCGGAGTCGAACACGAGGTGTTAACAGACTTTTTTAAAATTTTCCAGACACTGCCAATCTGCGTAATAGTCGCTTTAAAAATCATATCTTGAGTTTCACAACTCGAAAATCAGTTTAGTGATTTTTCCATGAAACTAGACTCATATGCCCATCTACATATTTTTTTTTAGAATTTTTGGTCGGGCCAATTAGTACAGTTTATTAGTCAAAGTCTCCCATGTTACAGGGATCGACTACACTGACCCTTGCGCATTACGAATTGGATATCTCCCTGCACGGAGCTTCAATACTGATGTCATTTGTTTCTATAGAAACTAGACTCAGAGAGGAATCTGTACATATATGGCATGACTCATAATTATCTCTGGTTAATTTATAATAAATCTCCAAAGTCGGAACAGGGAATCCAGAAACCGTTCTGGCCCTGTCCCACGAGAACCTCAATAACTCTTAACATACTGTCCATATGATCGTTTCATTACTTCCCTATGAAAATAGATTCATCAAGGTTCGTTTACATAATTTATTCATTATTTAATTCCAATCATACTATTTTTAGTGATTTTCCAAATCTACATCACTGCTGCTGCCAACATCTGCCTTTAAGGTAGACTTTACCTATTTAATAGTTTCCATGATTCAACTAGCCCCTTTAGCATGAATAGCACAAATTATGATAGTGATTAACCATTCCATACCAAATGATTATAACATTATGCTCAAACATATGTAAGCCATTTTCGCATGGCTATATACATTAACCAAAATATTCTTCCGCCACTAGTCTATTTTATACATGCCACAAGACAATCCAAAACATAGCAGTACCAAACCGTGGATAGTGATAGTGTGACTAGTTGCTGACGATCCCCGAGCCTGTAGCTTCGCAATGAGATCTATAAAACAGAGGAAACAGAGTAAACGGAGTAAGCATTACAATGCTTAGTAAGTTTTAAGCAGTGGCAATAGATAACAATCAAATTATAACATAGTTGTTCGTATTTTTATTTCACTCTTCCTTCGGGCATACCATCCCTTTTCCGAATACGCACGTCTCATCATATACAATAGGCAGATAAACTTTCACGTAAAAGTGAGCTCATGTGACATAGATATATCGTATGATTTCCCATCACCTCTCACACTGATCCGATATCACATAATCATAAGAGTAGACTCATAGATTGCTCTCACATGCATCACATAACTACCTTATGATTTAGTGCAATCAAGCTCACATATAGACTTGGAGTACATACCTGTTTAACCTTTCGCATTGAATATATTTATAAGCAACTCTTATTACGAAGTCTTACCCGGACATAATCTCCACACGAAGTTATCGAGTCTTACCCGGACAAAATTCCCACACGCAGTCATCGGGTCTTTAGAGCCCGGATATAGTACGAGCACGAAGCTTACGGACATTAATCAGTGATAATATTCTCGCATAAAGCCTGCGGGGTTTTAACCCGGATATAGTACTGACACAAATGCCCTTCGGGACTTATCACATTTATACACTTTCACATTCATCACATCGGCCATTAGGCCTTATCTCACATACACATGCTCACATTTATCACATTGGCCACTCGGCCTTATCACACATACACATGTTCACATTCATCACATTGGCCATTCGGCCTTGTCACACATATACATGTTCACTTTCATCACATTGGCCATTCGGCTTTATCACACATATACATGTTCACTTTCATCACATTGGCCATTCGGTCTTATCACACATACACATGTTCACTTTCATCACATTGGCCATTCGGCCTTATCACACATATACATGTTCACTTTCATCACATTGGCCATTCGGCCTTATCACACATACACATGTTCACTTTCATCACATTGGCCATTCGGCCTTATCACACATACACATGTTCACATTCATCACATTGGCCATTCGGCCTTATCACACATACACATGTTCACATTCATCACATTGGCCATTCGGCCTTATCACACATATACATGTTCACTTTCATCACATTGGCCATTTGGCCTTATCACACATACACATGTTCACTTTCATCACATTGGCCATTCGGCCTTATCACACATACACATGTTCACATTCATCACATTGGCCATTCGGCCTTATCACACATACACATGTTCACATTCATCACATTGGCCATTCGGCCTTATCTCATATATGCATGTTCACATTCATCACATTGGCCATTCGGTCTTATCACACATACACATGTTCACTTTCATCACATTGGCCATTCGGCCTTATCACACATACACATGTTCACTTTCATCACATTGGCCATTCGGCCTTATCACACATACACATATACTATCATGTACAGACTTGGGCTTGACCGAATCTACATCCATCACTTTCCAATGAATAATTCAATTTTACGCCATACTATCATTTCATATTCGAATTATCATAAGCTTACAATATCACGATTTAGAATTCAAGTATGGGTTTAATCAATAGCTTATGAGTAACTAAAACAAGTTTTATCCATGTTTACAACAACATCACATATTCACTACGAGCTGTTTTTCCTGAGCAATGGTCACTAAATTGTTTATAAATGGAGCTACAAAACTCCATATCACTTGCCGTTAATTTTTCCTGAATATAGACTCGTATATCTTCCATCCATGAAATTTCCAGAATTTTAGGTTGGGGCAATCAACACCAGATTTTTCTTAAGTTTTCCCCTGTTTCACTGTTTGACTAATCTGACCACTCTTCACTACGAATCAAATTTCTCATTATCAGAAATTCCTTTGTTTACACGGTTTCTTTTATAAGAAACTAGACTCATTAAGCTTTAATTTCATGTCTCATTCAGCCTCTAATTCAAATCCATGAATTTATGGTGATTTTCTGAATTCATGTTACTGCTGCTGTCCTGAGCAGGTCTATCACAATTTTACTCTTCTGACATATCCTTTCAGCACTTCATAATATCATATCAATAACTTACCTATACTTCATAATAACCATTAGGCTATATGCATAAAGATTTACAATAGAGTTATGATTCTTTTAATATGTGCTTAACATATCATACTCAATCACATTATAGGCATTAATACTTAAAACTTACCTCGATTGCTAATGTACGTCAATTCCGACTATTCGACCAATTTCCCTTTTTCCACGATCCGACTTTGTTTCCTTGAGTTCTTGAGCTAATGAACCAAATTTAAACTTATCACATCACTATTGTGTAAAACCACATTCGATTATATTATAATTCGGTTAACAAGAAATACACTTATTCCTTATAACATTTAGCTTCGAGATCACCACCTCAATCATCTCAAGTACCAAACATGCATTAATACGCTCTTTAGTACAATATAAAATAATCGTACACATCTTTAATCACCTTAAACAAATTACTAAGTATTATAGAAAATCAAAGCATACTCATCGTTAGTCTTATTCGGCCATCTCAATACGTTCTAAGTGACCATATGTATATACGTCTATACTAAAGTGTTTTACATTAATAACACCATATCAACAATGTATAATGCCGACCCCTTTAAACCAATTATCCATACAAATATTATTTGTACACATTTCCTTACCTAAATTTCACATTCGGCAACCACTTAATCAACTTAACAAATTTTTCTATACTTCAAAACCACAAGTAAATATCATAATTTGTATCATTACATCGATTAAACTAAATCATGCATTAGCTTTTAGCACATTCGGCCATTAAAGAGACAACCCAATTAACATTCAAACCTTTATAAGCTTAGATTTCCCAAGGCTGAATATCACATAAAAACCTTTAATACACATGCAAAGTTTACACTTTAACTAATTATGCATATACTAATAAACCGAATATTATTTAAACAACCATTTGAATAATTCTTTATCACATGTTCACAATCGGCATAACCATGTTACAAATTCAATACATAAAAATCTTCTTAACCAAGGCTATATTTGACCTATATGTATTTTCTTTACAACCATTCATCAACAATTAAGCACATGTTTAATGGCCGAATGCACATACCTCTTACTCATCCTTAACAGATTTTTTTTTCTTATCAAGCTTCCATTTCCACTTAACTACGAACCATTTAAAATAATCAATATTTTACACATTGTCGAATGCATATATATATATTCATCCAAACTCATAATTTCACAAGCTTAGCCTCATTTAATGACTACTTGTTCATCAAGACATTAAACACATCATGTATAACATACAAAGCATCCTTAGCCAAAAAATACTATCACAAAACTTCCTTGGCCGAATGTCATCTTTTTCCATTAACTAGATTTTGCCATGGGCTTGCTTCAATACTTGAGACCACTCAAATAATATTCAAACTTAATCCTTCATTTCATTTCTCATTTTAGCACATATTTGGCTAATATATAAATATATGCTATCAATTTAATTACAATTATAAATTTTCAACTCAAACTCATTCTTTACCTCGTCTTTCACCTTAATTCAAATTCGGCAAGTATATAAACATATATTAGCAATTTAATTATAGCATTCCACAATTAAGCACAAGTTTCATACTTCACTTTAATAACCGAATGATATTTTACTCAAACTTGCCCCTCATAGCAAATTTAATTAGTCTATCCTCATCCATAAACACTTATCATCAAAACATCCACAATCTAATCCTTGAAGCCATGACCGAATGCTTTATGAAATAAATTCACAAAAATTAACATATGGGTCATGTTGTGAGCTTCAAAACTAACAACATTTCGCAAATATTAAAAATAAAATACATGAAATCTCACCTTAATTCCCAACACCAAATGACCGAGTGCCTTTGGTGTTCTTTCCTTTATACCCTAGCCGAATGCTCCAATCATCCATCAAAATTACAAATTTTAGCATGGGCTAAGTAAGAGTCATGATTATTTACCTAAAACAAGATCAAATTTCACAATTTGACATAATATACTAACCTTTTTAATGACTCAAGTGACCAAAATTCTTCCCCTCCTTTGTTTCTTCTATTCGGCCATGTTGAACAACAAAGAAAGGATTTTGTTTTTCCTCCCCTTTCACAAGTCACGACAATGGGGAGTAAGGGGGAGACAACTTTGGTTTCTCCTCCCACTCACCTCATGTTTTATCATTCTTAATTCATTCTTTTATTTTCTAAACTCATAGTGCTAATAAAAGAATTCATATTATCCTCAATGACCCATCCATGGCCGGCCACTACTCATTCATAAGGGATATTTGACATGCAAACCCTTTATTCATATGACATGCACTAATTGAACCTTATAGATTAACTATCACATTTTAAAAGTGTCACACATAAGTCCCATCGACTAAATTCACATGCAATTTACTAAATCAAAGCTTAAAACTTTCACACATTCATATTCACATATAATAGTCATAAAATATGATGGCTAATTATTTTTATGACTTGATTTTGTGGTCCCGAAACCACTTTTCGACTAGGGTCAAATTAGGGGTGTCACAAGACTGATTTGCCTAGTGGGTTCGACACTCTAATGATGAATTTCGTAGGTTCAACAGGTATGTTCATACTAGACACCAATCTCATACAAATATATGAATGTGTTGACCTCGGGTCAATTAAAGCAATAGCACTTGTATTAAAAAGAGAAAAAGTACCTGTAATAACATCAGGAGCAGAGGCTTCCTCTCGAGCATGTATAGCATATGTTCTTACCGAGGCTCGAACCTCTGGCTTTGCAGTGTCTTTAGTCGTAACTCGACTGCCACTAGCACTCCCAGGGTATCTCGGAGGTCTATCCCTCGGAATGGGAGTACTCGACTTCGGGGCTACTTCCAATTCTTTTTCGACTCGCTCAGGGAAGTCTCTGAGAAAGTTTTCAAGAGAACCACATCTAAAACACACACCACTCTTCATTTGGCACTCTCCGAAGTGAAATTTGTTGCAACTCTTACACTTCGGCTTTTGATCATCTACAGTCCCCACACTAGTCACCATCGGGGAGGAAGACTTTTGACTTCGTCGTTTAGAGCCTCTCGCTCTACTCGAATATCCTATTGAAGAAGTGGAGCATTCATGTTGGCTTTTTGCTTTCTTCATGGAAAACGAGAGTGTTTTACTGCTAGACCTCTTGCTCGCAACTCGAGCCTCTCTCTTTGCTTGCTTTCTTTCATTATTAAGCTCCTTGGTCTTCTTGGCCTGATCAGCTAATGTGGCAAACTCCCATATTTCAAGGATTCCGATCAACAACTTGATTTTCTCATTTAGACCTTCCTTGAAGCATTTACACATTTCTGACTCAATTTTGACCCATTCAGTTGCGTACTGACTTAACCTTATGAACTCTCTCTCGTATTCTGCTATAGTCTTGTTCCCTTGTTTGAGTTCTAGTAACTCCTTTCGCTTGGAGTCTAAAAAACTTTGGCTAATGTATTTCTTCCCAAAACTCTACTTGGAAGAAATCCCAAGTGATAGTTTTCTTTAGCACTACCGAGGATACAATCTTCCACCAATGGTATGCAGTATTCTTTAGGAGGGACACGACACATTTCAAGCGCTCCTCGGGTGTGCACGACAATTCATCTAACGGCCGTGTAGTATTTTCAAGCCAGAACTCAGCTCTTTCAACATCATCCTCAATTTTGGCTCTAAATTCCTCAACCCCATACTTTCTAAGTTTATCTACGGGGGCCTTACCAATTCTTACCAGTGCCATACCCCATGGCACATCCTCATCAGGTTGGTTAGGGGGTGGGGGAGGCCTTGGTATGTTGGGTTGATTCCTCAGATAGTCCCTAAACCATTCATCCATCATAACAAAGAAGGCAGCTCGGGTCTCTTCCCGGCCTTTAGACATAAGCCTTCTACTACTACTAGATACAACTCGTTGTATGGAAGCTGGAGTATGGCTTTCAGCTCATTCAGACTCATCTTGTGCTTGATTGGAAGACATTTACTATATTCAAAACAATTTAAACAGTTAGTAGATGTCACACTATCAATATTTGAATAATGGCATGTATAGCAAACCTCAATATCCTCTATGGTAGTTCTAGAATCGACTAAACTGTGGCTCTGATACCACTAAATGTAACACCCCTCACCCGTATCCGACGCTGGGATAGGGTTCGAGGTGCTATCAGACTTAACTCAAGCATACGCATATAAAATCGGACCATAAAATTTTTTTTAACTTGAAACTTCTCGTTCACATGCATTATGTCCCTTTAACAGGCTCAAGAGACCCAAAACATACATTAGAAAGGGTTCAAGACTAAACTGAGAACTTAAGAACAACTTGGAAAATTCATGCTTTGAGGCTCCACACACCCGTGTGGGTATAGATCGTGTGGTGACACACGCCCGTGTGGCTTGGGACACGCCCGTGCCTTTAGTCTGTGTGCAACATTGACTTTAAAACACAGCCATGACATACGCCCGTGTGGTCTGCCCGTGTACAACACTGACTTAAAATTTTAAGTGCAAAGGACGCACGGCCATAACACACACCCATGGGAGCAAACCGTGTGTCACACACGGCCTAGACACACGTCTGTGTGTCCAAGCATGTGGACCCTAATAGGCTATTTTCCAAACCTTTGGTCACCTTTTTTACCACTTATACTTAATGGTTACCAAATACAAAGCAGAACATGATTATACTCTTATAAATGATCTTGACAAAACTTATTGCATGGAAACCTCATATCATTAGTTTCATACATGCTAGATTATTTTCCCATTTTGTATTTATGGGTTTCCATGTCACTATAATACATTTAAAATTGGCTCGTTCTTGTGACTCATTGCCAATTATAAACAAACCATCACATATGAATATAAACATGCAAAGAATTGTAGGTCATAGCCTACTTCAAAATAAACCAATTCCCATAGCCATATACAAAAAGATAGGTACATCTTTACATGCCTTCATTTGGCAAATCAAATGACACATATAACAAAATTCTCAAAGGTTATATACATGCCATTGAACAAAATAGAAATGTCTTTATACCACAGCTGGTCTATTTGATAGTGTGCTGGCTCTCCAACCGTCTTCCAATCCTTACGAGTCCTTGAGCTCTGAAAAGTAGAGAAAAGAGAGGAGTAAGCATTTACATGCTTAGTAAGGTCGAATAATCGGAAAGTAAACTTACCAAGTAATTAGCATACATCCATAATACATAAGGAAACCAACAAGTATGAAATGGTTCCCTATCACATGCACTCAACTGATGAGTTAGTCACATAACAAAGCACCATGTAATTTATCTTAGATGAGTTCGTCATTCAACATTTCATTTTCCACTTGTATTTCATATTAATCTCATTGAGTGTCTAGGAGATCTCGATGAAATATCCATTAACCGCCAATTCATAAGGATGATCATTTTAGGTGTGCACTCCCGGGAACCTCACATCTTATGGCAGGATTATCAGTCCAGGCTAAATCCCCCATATCGTAAATTCATAAGGTGATGTCGGGATTATTAGTCTAGGCTAAATCCCTTATTGCGACAAACACCTTTAATGAGCTCGGATCTAAATTACCAGTCTAGGCTAAATTCAAACCCTGATCGGATTACCCATCCGGTCTAAATCCATAATCCACATGTATTCTTCGGGAGGCTCAATCATCCAAAGGAATACCTGTCTGGGCTAGATCCTATTCATAATTGAGATCAGTGGATTACCCATTCGGGCTAAATCCTTTCTGCAACACATGTAGGATCTCATTACACATGTAAAACATGGTTTATCCATTGAATTCCCTTTTTAACCTCAACCGAGACAATTTTCAACATATTATTATTAAGAATGCATTTCATGATATCTTATGCCATCAATAAATGCAATCATCATTCATTCACAAATCATATAATTAGACATATTAGGAGTTTACTTTAAGTTATCCAAAGTTACCTGGTATTCATTTCGGTGCTGTGTTTCAATTATTCTGAAACCTTTCGTTTTCCTCGATCAACCTGTAATAACTCGAATTTTACGGTTATCGAAAAGTATATTTTCAAGTCTCCGTCACAAAAAAATGGATCCGTAAATATTTATCAAAAATATTTAAAAAGTTAATTTAGTGGTTAATTAGAGTTTAATTAAGTGAATTTAGCTTAATTAAGGATAATTGGATAAAAGGATTAAATTGAATAAAGTGTGAAAGTTTAATTATAGATTAAAAGAAAATAAAAAGGACCAACATGGCAATTATGCCATTTAGCATAAGTGAGGCGGCATATAAAGTAAAAATCTAAGATTTTTACTTAGATTATAATTATAATATATATATTTATTAGTAATAAATGATATTAAATTAATTTATTATAATTATATTATAAGATATTTATATGATAAATAAATTAGTATAAAGACAAATGTATAGTAAATAAAATATACAAGTGTATGGATAAAAATACATACATTTGTAATACATGTATTAGATATTAAATAAATATTTATTATTTTATAAAAGATATTTATTAATTAAATAATTATATTATAAGATTTTATATGATAAATATATTAAATAATGCCAAATGTATGGTTATAAATAAATACAAATGTGCTAATAATATACACATGAATAAATAAATAATACTTATTATTTAAGTATAAATACATATGTGTATATATATATAAAAGGGAAATAAAAAAAAGGACAGAAATGAAGAAACAAAGCAAACGAAACAGAGAGCAGGGGAAGGAAAGAAAGAAAAAGAGAAAAGAAAGAAGAAAAGGGAAAATTAAAGGTGTGAAGCTTGGAAGTTTAATAGGTAAGTCAATTTAGCCCTTTTTACTTAATTTTGATGTTTTAGAAGCTTTAGAATAAGATTTTGATGAAATTAAGTTGATATTTTGAAAATTATTAAATTTATAGATAATGTTCATGTTGAGTAAAATGATGAAATAAGGGTTAAATTGATAGAAATTCAAGTTCGAAATGAAATAAGGATTGAATTGTAAAGTAATTCATAAGTTTTATGTTGAAGGGCTAATTTGAGGAAATTTCGAAACTAGTTAAATAAGCTGAAGATTTAGTAGTTAATTTTGAGTTGGGATGGAACTTGAATAGAAATAGAGTATGAATTAAGTTACTAAAGTAAATGAATTAGTTAGGACCTAATTGTGAAAATGTTTGGAATTAAAGTCTAGTGTTGAAATTATGATTTCCAAAAGTTGTAAAGTAGTTTAAAGTGATAGAATAGAGTGTTAATTGAGAAAAATCAGCTCAATTGAGAGGCTAATTGAGTAGGGACGAAATTGTTATTTATTAAAGCTTAAGGGAAAAATGGTAATAAACAGCTTGCACTAAAACAATATTGGACAGCAGCAGTAGACTAACTTTGAAAAATCACCATAACTTGTAGAAATCGAATTAGAAGATGAAAAAAGTATGAAATTAAATCTTATTGAGTCTAGTTTCTCATTGAAGAAACAGTGTAAGCAATGGATTTTTAAATCATGAGATATAATGAATTTTGTGAGATAATGTCAGAATGAATTCGGGTTCCCTTGTTCTTAATTTTGAAATTCATAAAAAATTGGATAAAAATAATTAGAGGCTTAAATTCATATGTTTAGAATTATGAATGAGTCTATTTTCAATAGAAAGAAATAGTAATATCATTAGAGTTCTGTACGAGGAGATAATTAATTTTTAGTGAAGAAGAGTCAGAACTGTTAGACAACAGAATAGGGGTAACTTTAAAGAATAAAATGTACTTATTGGCTAAACCAAAAATTCTGAAAAATTTATGATAAGAAGATATATGAGTCTAGTTTCATGTAAAATTAGTGGATCTTAATTTTATGTTCTATAACTCCAGATATAAATAATTTAGCGACTATGACACAGATGGACAGCTTGAATATTCATAAAAGTAAATAATAAAAATTATAGATGATGTTACTTACAAGTGTGTTATATACAATTAAGGATGTGGAATGGAGAGGAGGAGAAGGAAAATATATATGAATTTGAATATCCAGCTAGCATGGCTAATTTGCATGTTTTAGGCTTAAGGACTAAATTGAATAAAAGTAAAACTTCAGGGGGCAATTTTGTAAAAATGTCAAAAATGACCAAATTGAAGGGAATGAATTGTTTTATTATCTATATTAATAAATTGAATGAATTGTCAATTTAAGATCGAGTGAAAATCGAGAAAATGGTAAATTACCAAAATGCCCCTAAATCTTGATATTTCTGCAATTTCGCTAAGTAAGTTCATGTAACTTGAATTATATTCTTAAATGCTTGAGATTCTATGTTATTGATGTGAATATGATTTGAATGTTCATTGTATGGAAATTAATGAAACATTGATATATTTGATAAAATGGGAAGAAATCTCGATTGAATGAAAGGAAAATTCGATGGATCTCTAAAAAGGAATTGACGGTAAAAAAGGATCTAGCCCGGACGGGTGATCCTATCCTGATATAGCCCTCCTGAAGAATATGTGGAAAATGGATTTAGCCCGGACGGGTAATCCGAATTAGAGTCTGAATTTAGCCTGGACTGGAAATTCAGATCCAAGCTCATTAGAGTAATTGTCGTTGCAGGGGATTTAGCCTGGACTGGTAATCCCACTGTAAGGATGAGGTTCGCGGGAGTGTGCTCTCTGAAATGAAATGTGTAAGACCATGGTTGAAAGATACCATGGCAACCTGATATGAAATGTGTAAGACCATGGTTGAAAGATACCATGGCAACCTGATATGAAATGTGTAAAACCATGGGTGTAAGACCATGGTTGAAAGATACCATGGCAACCTGATATGAAATGTGTAAGACCATGGTTGAAAGATACCATGGCAACCTAATATGAAATGTGTAAGACCATGGTTGAAAGATACCATGGCAACCTGATATGAAATGTGTAAGACCATGGTTGAAAGATATCATGGCAACATGACGGGAAAATGAATAAGACCATGGTTGAAAGATACCATGGCGACATGACAAAAAACGAGTAAAACCATAGTTGAAAGATATTATGGCATCATGTCGAAGATAAATAAGATCGTGTAAGAGAGACGCCAAGATATCTGTTGAACAACTAATATTCAGGTAATATGTACCAAATGACAAATGGTTATATGAATTGGTTATACAAAATGGTTGTGTGAAATGTTTACAGGAATTGGTCATATGGAAATATATGTACAAAATAGTTGTATGAAATAATTAAGAAGATAGATAAATGAAATAAGTATAGGTACATGGAATTTAATTTATGTTAAGTTTAATACGAAATATTACCGAAATAAATATACATAAGATATAAGGAAATGATGGTGCATGAAATATTGATATAACGAAATGAATGATATATGCTTATAAAGAAACAGTAAGAGAATAATATATTTTGTGACATGTACATATATAATTATCTTTGATATGTTGATACAAGAAAATTATGTAAGTTGAGACTATTATTAAACTCAAGTGTGATATGTTGAGAAAATAGGTATATCAATGTTGAATTTATATGAAATATGTGCAAGTATACTAACAATGTTGTTGTTTGACTCTTAGACAAGTGCCAAGCTATTGATTGAATGGTAACATGTTTAATTATAAGGAGCATTGAAATAGTAAGTTCTGAGATGAAAATATAATTAAAGATTTTGCGAATTTTTTTTATGATCCCGATTTTATTCCGGTTGGTTTCTAATGTATGTTTTGGGCTTCGAAGGCCCAATAAAATGACGTTATGATTATTTTCAAAATATGAATAATAAATAACTCAGAATTATCTGAAAATGTTCAGTAAACTCTGGTAATGCCTCGTACCCTATTCCGACAATAGATACGGGTAGGGGGTGTTACACGACCTCCGGAATTCATTCCTCGGGGTCTATTACAACAAAATTAAATCATTATCACTCCATATTATACATTTCTAGTTTAAATTCCACCCTCGGTCCAAATGATCATTTTGCGCCTAACCTTTCACATTTTTACGATTTAGTCCCTAGGCTCGTATAATGAAAAAAATGCAAATTTCTATCTTACCCAAGCCTAGCTAAACATTTTTCTCTCTTATGGCAGCCCAAATTTTCCTTTATTTTCACATTTCTACCTCACATTTTACAACTTTTGTAAAATGGTCCCTTTTGGGGTTTTTCATGAAAATCACCTAGGAAAAGATGTTTAACACACATCCAACATTCATATTCCTCCACAATCCATCAAAATACAAGTAACTCATGCATTTGTAAATTTTTAAACATAAACCCTAGCATGAAATATGGGTAGAAATGGAGAGAGTAAGCTACCGAAATTTCAAAAATACAAAGAACATTAAAAACGAGGCTTGGGAGCACTTACTGTTAAGCTTGAAAAGCATGAAAACCCTAGCTATGGAGGGCTTGAGAGTTTCAGCTAGTAAAGGGAGAAAATGGCTGATTTTTGTTTCATTTTTCCCATTTTATTTCATTAAAATGCCAAATGACCAAAATGCCCTTAAGCCATTTCTTTAAAATCTCATCCATGCAAGCCCATTTTTGTCCAAAACTCAGAAATAGGGCAAATTGCTCTTCAAGACCTTCTAATTTATAAACTAAAGCAATTTCATACAAATTTCTTCTAGAATCCAAGTTTTATAATTTATTTAATTTAGTCCCTAATTTCCAATTGGACACCTTACTCAAAGAATTTCTTTATGAAACTTTAACACATGCATATTCTCATATTCTAGGCCTCATAATAATCATAAAATAAATATTTTTATGTCGAATTTGTGGTCTCGAAACCACTATTCTGACTACGCCCTATTTTGGGATGTTACAGTGGGTCCTAACTTGTTAACTTGAGTCTTTTAATAATATTTTGAATGTTATAAACATTGATTAAGCTTGCTCGTCGGGCTTAGTTAAATGGTTAAGTAAATGATTCTTAAAGTGGCCAAATCAGGTAAGTTATGAGCCTTAACTAAATGGCATGTTTGCAAGTTGCATAATTGACTGAATGGTTGATTGATTGGCACTGTAATGAATGGTTTGGTAATGTAATGAATGATTGGTTGTATGTATATCATGTATTAATTTGGAAACAAATATTGAATGCATGATATCTTTATTGGGTAAAATGATATGAAAAGTACTCAATGAAAAACTAATATACATGCGCTGGAATATTTCCCAAAGTGTTAAAGAATGATGGTATGATAAAATATCACCATGTTGATGGTGAACTAAACGCTTGATAAATGTAACACCCCTATCCCGTATCCGTCGTTGGATTATAGTTACGAGGCATTACCGACCAAAACATAACTCAGAACAGTCTTTTAATTTAAATTATGCACAAAATTATATTAACTCAATCATGAATATTTTTAAACTCGAATAGTAACCAGCAGCCCAATCATATAAATCACATTCGCACATATGGATCACTTAACCAACTCTAAACCGAACATGCTTTAAAATTTAAACATATCAATATTATTTATTTAATCACCTAGTCAACCCAACTAATATAAATCATACCATAATACATATACTTTATAACTCCAATAGCAAAACCTTATGACCAAAGATCATGGCATTCGAACTTCTAAATAATCATCAAACATGTTTCCTTTCGTATACACAGCATACATCAATCCATCAGTTTGTAAACATCTAATTCATTAGTAAATTACCAAACATACCAACCTATGTACTTATGCACATTTACTCATTAAGTCAAAATAAGACATATCATTTAGCTTATTAAATATCCATACATGAAACATTAGCAAACATTACCAATTAGTCGAATAATATCTTGTTCATTACCAATTCATATTCATTTTACTATAATATTATTAATCATATTTGATCACAAATAGGCAAATCATATTACACCTAACTCACATGCTCAATAACTAATCCAAAATTACCTGTACCTAGCCATTCATCACTTCATCTATTCGGCTATCAAATTACCTATAAAATTTATACCCATTTCATTAAAATAAAATTTACCCTTTTGAGCACAATTGACAATTCAAACATACCTATTTTTCATGCAAATTATATGTCCAACCATTCAAATAGACACCTATTCGATCATCAAATCTAACCTCAATAGGTCACACCATTATCAAAATCACATGCTTATCAAAATGAACCAATTACCAAAGCCGAATTTACTACCACGTATATATAGCACATTTTGTAATCAATCATATTTACTTCACTTAAGCCGAATCATATCATACTTATCATTTCTCATTGAGGAATCATATAACCAAACACCACAAACATATATACCATGAAACATACTTCCAAAATAAATTTAAGGCATGACAGAATACACACAAGCATTAACATTATGATCAAGCCATTTTTCGCATGGCTATATATATATACACAAATTCAAAACCAAACATATTAAAACTACCTTATACATGCCATATGTCATATTTACATATTTCTAAAAGTACCGAATATTGGTCGATAGTGTGACGATGTTCCTTGACGATCCTCGAGCTCGAAGCTAGCTTTATATCTATAAAACAAAGAAGGAATGCACAAAGTAAGCTTTTAAAGCTTAGTAAGCCATAAGCAAATAAATCATCACATAAACATATATATTTCAATTTGAATAAGCCAATTATAGCTAATCTCTTACACATATACGTTTAACTAGCTCATATAACTTCATATTACTACATTAAATATTACACATACCTTAATTCTTCATGAATATATATAAACTTTACACATACCTGATTCATTTAACTCACATTCACATTCGATTTTACTTTGACATTTACCGTTGAACCGTTCAAAATTGACAAGGATATTAGGATAACACACATAGCTCGTACAATGCCATATCCCGGATATGGTCTTTCATGTTATCATATATCGATGCCACTGTCCCAGACAGGGTCTTACACGAGACATATACAATGCCAATGTCCCAGACATGGTCTTACACAAATTCACACATCGGAAGTCCAAATGTTATGATACCAGTATCCTGTGTAACTCCTAAGGTTCGTTTGGAGCTTACGACTTCATTATTCAATCAACTCAAGCTTGAAGCAAATCATCAAATGCCCAATTCAATTCGGAAATATGAACATAAATACTAATCAATTCGGCAATAGATATAAACATATACAATTGAATTAAAAAATATTTATTTACTTACAAACTTACCTCGTACAAAAACGAACGGACCGGAACAACTATTCAACAACTTTCAACTTCCCCCTATCCAAATTCGATTTCTTCCTTTCTTGGTCTAAATTAATACAAATTTAACTTATTTAATGCCATATTCATTCAATTAAATTCACAAACATATAAATGGGCATTTTGCACTTTAGCCCCTAACATTTTACAATTTTCTCAATTTAGTCCCTATTTCAAAATAACACAAAATACTCAAAATTTTAATAAACTTTAGTTAAGCCAAATTCTCCCTAGGTCCATAGCAGCCCATTAATTTCATTAATTTCACATTTTGAGCCCTAAAGTTTCACTTTTCACAATTTAATCCTAAATAAGCATTTTTATCAAAAATCACTTAATTAAACATGATAAATCAAAAAAAATTATTTTTCATCATCAAACCACAAAAACATCAAGCTATCAACAATGGCAAATCATGGATACATCATCAAATTCAAAAATTCAAGCTTGGGTTAGCTAGTATTCGAAGCAACGATATCAAAAACAAAAAAATTATAAAAAACCGAACAAAATCCATACTTCAATTTGAGCTTCAAGTGCCTGTAACACCCCGTACCCGAGACCGTTGCTGGAGTCGAACACGAGGTGCTAACAGACTTATTTCATTGTAAAACACAGTTCATTTAAAATTTCCAGACAAGCTGGCTAACTGCGTCACTTTCACCTTAAAAACCATATCTTGAGTTCCAAAACTCGAAAACCAGTTTCGTAAATTTTACCTGAAACTAGACTCCAATATCCTTCTACAAATATTTTTCTAGAATTTTTAGCCGAGCCAATTAGTACAGTTTATTAGTTAAAATCTCCCCTGTTACAGGGTTCGACTACTCTGACCTTCATGCAATACGACTTAGCTATCTTCCTGTACAGGGCTTCAATACTTATGCCGTTTGTTTCTAACGAAACTAGGCTAAAAAAGGAATCTATACATATATGGAATGACTTCTAATTATCTCTGGTTAATTTATAGTGAATTTCCAAAGTTAGATCAGGGGATCCAGAAATTGATCTGGCCCTGTTCCACGAAAACTTAAATATCTCTTAAAAAACGACTCATATGATCGTTTCGTTTCTTCCATATGAAAATAGATTCATCAATTTTAGATTAAATAATTTATTCACTATTTAATTCCATTCATACTATTTTTAGTGATTTTTCAAATCCACACCACTGCTGCTGTCAGCATCTGTTTTTAAGGTAAACTTTACCTATTTCATGGTTTTCCATGAATCAACTAGAATTTGTCATACAAAGCACCAAAATGATCATGATTAACCATTCCAATGGCTAATCGTTACCAAACATTTCCATACCTCTCAAGGAACAACATACAAAACGATTATAATGCTATGCTCAAAGTATATATATAAGCCATTTTCGCATGGCTATCCAAATTTATACAAAACCAAAGGGAACATGACTAACAACAAAGAGGGTAGTCCTATACATGCCATTAGCAGAGTTCAACTAAAAGAGTACCAAAAGGGCTTTGATAGTGTGGACGACTTCGACTTCAACAATCCCGAGTCCGATAGCTGACGAACCAAATCTATAAAACAGAGATTCAAAGAACGGAGTAAGCATTTAATGCTTAGTAAGTTTTGAGCAATGAAATCATGCACAACTGAAGTATAGCATTCATACGACTAAACGAATAATTTCATATACACATATTCTCACAATCATACCTACTTCACATTTCCAACCTTTATATTCATACGTAAGGAATCAACTTGTCTAAAAGCCGGAAGCTTGTTAGTCGATTGAGCAAATACTATTTAGAAGGAATCAATTATCTCAATGCACATACGAAACATACCTCATCGTTGGGATTTTACGAGCATATTAATTGAAATTATTACAGCAAGATCGCTCATTCCCAAAACCAAGTATCTTCGGGATTTAGCCGGATATAACCACTCGCACAAGGCCTTCGGGTCTTAGCCCGGATATGGTCACTAGCATAAATGCCTTCGGGACTTAGCCCAGATATAATCGCTAGCACAAATGCCTTCGGGTCTTAGCCCGGATATAGCAACTCGCACAAATGCCTTCGGATCTTAGTCTGGATATAGTCACTAGCATAAAAGCCTTCGGGACTTAGCCCGGATATCATTCGAATAACCATGCACATATATCAATAATCATGACACATCCATATTTCATTTTCATTACCAAAGCTCAAACACAAGACACTTATCACACTTACTAATTTCGGCTCAATAGCCACATACAAAGAGCACGATTTTGATTTGCTTTATGACATGATCTCTAGGCACATACGGCTACCCATCATACGTATAGACTAATTAATTCAACATATAATTCAAGTAGAATCATTATATCACCGTATTTTTGTTATGACTATACGTCATGACTTAATCAAATCGTAAACTAAGTTTCATTACTCGAAAACTTACCTTGGATGTTGTCGAACTATTTTGGCGTCTATTCGATCACTTTTTCCTTTCCCTTGTCCAACTTTGTCCTCTAAGCTCTTGAGCTAATTCAAGCAATTTTAACTTATTAAGGTCTCATTATGCTAGCTTATGGCCGAATATGACAAGGAGTTGATAGGTCATATGGCCACCTTTAGCTCAAATACAAAGCGGTCATACGCATTTTTAATCACATTGAGCAATTTAATACAATTAATCTAACATTTCCTCATGTGCACCTTCATGACCGAATACACACATAATTAACCTAATATCAATTAACTAAGCACTTTAACAAATTGTCCTTGAGCCGATTATCTAAGTCAAGATAAAAGCATCAATATGCTTGCCCCTAATCGAATACATGCAACACCAATCTATCTCATGTGGCCGAATATGCATGTCTATGTTGAGGCCAATTATATGCTTAATACTTCCTACAAATATGGTTACTTGTATTAACTACATACCATTTTGTTTCAAGTTCAAAACTCGGCTAATACACATATGTACACTAGTAATCAAATACTAATATTTGCACTTCACCTTACTACCATTTCTCATGCAAATAACATGAACAACAACCATATTCCCTACTATGGCCGAATGCATCAAGACACCATACCATTTCAATTTTGGTCATGGGTTAAACAAAGAACCTAATGTCTATCTCAAAAAAAATGCTAAAAAGAAAAATCCAAGAGGCATCAATCCACCATCACATGTATCATTATAAAGCTTCACATTTAGCATGCAAATGACATCAACACAAATCCACCTTAGCCGAAACTTAACTCATCTTCATGCATCATCACCAATATCAAACACCACCCAAGAAGACAACACCCATGGCCGAATATCATCTCCATCACATAGCAAAGATTTAAACCATGGGCTAGGTAGAACTCAAGCTAACAACTAAAACATGCATGCATCTCATGGAACATCATCAAACATACCTTAATCTAGATACTAGTATGGCCGAACCTCCTCATCCTTTTCTTCCCCTTCTTCTTTTGATTTTTCGGTCATGAAGAAACAAATGAGAACCTTTTCTTTTTTTTTTCATCATCCTCGTAACCATTATTATTTTATCATTTCTAACATAAACCATTAACACAACATGTTTATGACATGTTTTACCCATCACACTTTGTCCACCCTTATTGTCATGGCCGGCCACTAATAATTAAATGGGGGAAATTGACATGCAAGTCCACCCCTTTAATTACATGCACTAATAGATCCTTATAGATTAACCTATCACATTTCAAAAGTGTCACACATAAGTCCTATTAACTAAATTCACATGCAATTAACTAAATCAGAGCTTACAACTTTCACACATTCATATTCACATATTTTAGACAATAATTATCATATTCAAATAATTTGGTGACTCGGTTTAGCGGTCCCGAAACCGCTTTTCGACTAGGGTCACTTTAGGGCTGTCACAGTGCGGAACTTTAAAAGTTTTCAAATGGTTCTTTTTCTCTTCAATATTCGGCCAAAATATGAGAATGCATGCCCATTTCATGTTTTTTATTTTATTTTATTATCATTTATTAACATAATTACCATATTAACCTTAATATTTAAATTACAAAACACATAATGGTTGTCCATTACCGTCCATTAGCTTTAATAGTAGCCTAATTTCACTTTAAAGACTTAACAATTAAATAACCATAGCAAATTAGTACTTTAACAAATAGATTGCAACTTCTATATTTTACGCGATTAAGTCATTTTTATCAAATTAAGCATACAAATGGTAAAATTAAATTAAGAAATTTTCACACATATCAACTAACATGCTGTAAACACAAAAAATAATATTAAAATAATTCTATGACTTCAGATTTATGGTTCCGAAACCACTATTCTGATTTAGCTAAAACCAAGCTGTTACAACTTTCCCCCTTAGGGATTTTTGTCCCCAAAAATCTCACCAGTAAAAAGGTTTGAGTATTGTTCTCTCATAGCATCCTTGGGCTTCCATGTAGCTTCTTCAACCACGTGTTGATGCCATGATACTTTCACTAATGAAATTTTCTTATTTCTCAATTCTTTAACCTCACGATCTAAAATTTGGATCAGTTCTTCTACGTAAGTCATATCAGATTGAATCTCAATCTCAAACAGGGAAATCACATGCGAGGGATCGGATCGATATCTTCTAAGCATTGATACGTGAAATACATTATGAATCTTTCTAACTTAGGTGGCAACAATAATCTGTAAGCGACCAGCCCGATACATTCAATAATTTCATATGGCCCGATGAATCTCGAACTTAACTAGCCTTTTCTGTCAAATCTAAGTATTTTCGTCCAGAGAAATACTTTCAAAAACACTCAATCCCAATCTGAAACTCAATATCTTTTCGTTTCAAGTCTGCGTATGATTTCTGACAATCTGACACTGCTTTCAGACTATCACGAATCATTTTCACTTTCTGTTCAGTCTCTTTAATCAAATCGATCTCGTGAATCTTATTCTTGCTAAGCTCAATCTAGTACACAGGTGTTCGACATTTGCGACCGTAAAAAGCTTCGTAAGGTGCCATTTTTATACTCGATTGAAAGTTATTATTATATGCAAATTCAATCAATGGCAAGTATCAATCCCACATACCTTCAAACTTAAGAATGTAACATCTCAACATAACCTCGAGTATCTAAATAATCTGCTCAGATTGTCCATCCGTTTATGGGTGAAAAGCAGTACTGAACTATAGGTTCGTACCTAATGCATCTTGCAGTTTCTTCCAAAATCGCGATGTAAACCGTAGATCTCTATCTAAAACAATAGAAATAGGTACTTCATGCAATCTCACAACCTCAATGAGATGCAAATCATCTAACTTATCAAGTGAGTAGTCTGTTCGTACTAGAATAAAATGAGCCGACTTCGTCAGTTTATCAACGACTACCCAAACCACATCTTTCTTACTCGGAGACAGAGGCAAACCCAATGCAAAATCCATCGTGATTCTGTCCCATTTCCACTTGGGAATCATAATCGACTGAAGTAACCCAAATGGTACATGATGATTAGTTTTAACTTGCTGACAGATTAAACATTTCGAAACAAATTTAGAGATATCTTGCTTCATACCAGACCACCAGTAAAACTATTTCAAATCATTATACATTTTCGTGCTTCCCGGATGAATAGACAAACAACTACTATATGCTTCATTCAAAATCATCTGAATGAACCTGAGTTTTTAGGAATACATATTTGGCCTCTGAATCTTAAACAATCATCAGCATCAACTCAAAAATTTGAATCAGAGTTCGAGTCACAATGAGCTCGTTTTGCTAACAATTCATTATCAACTTTCTAAGATTCGCAAATCTGCTATATAAATAATGGTCTCGCTTTCAACTTAGCTACAATCGAGCCATCATCAGATAGAGTCATCTGAGTATTCATCATATATAGTGCAAACAAAGATTTCTGACTTAAAGCATCAGCCACAACATTAACCTTTCCCGGATGGTAGTCAATCACTAGCTCGTAATCTTTCAATAATTCCAACCATCTCCGTTGTTGCAAATTCAAATCTTTCTGAGTCATCAAATATTTTAAGCTTTTGTGATCAGAATAAACATGACATTTCTCACCGAATAGATATTGGGGCCAAATCTTCAATGCGAACGCAATAGCTGCTAATTCTAAATCATGCGTCGAGTAATTCTTTTCATGCGGCTTTCTCAAGGCATAAGCTATAACTTTGCCTTCCAGCATCAAAACACATCCCAATCCATTCAACGATGCATCACCATAGACTGCAAATTCTTTACCTGATTTTGGCTGAACTAACAGTGGAGCTTCAGTCAATTAGGCTTTCAGCTGATCAAAACTTTTCTGGCACTTATCTGAGCACTCAAAATTAACATCTTTCTTAAGTAGTCTCGCCATTAGGGTTACAATCATAGAGAAACCTTTTATGAACTGTCTGTAATAACTGGCGAGCCCCAAAAAGCTTCAAACTGTAGATACATTTCTTGGAGGCTTCTAATCTAATATTGTTGGCATAATATACACCGAAAAACTGACTTCGTGCAACAAAAATTAACATTTACTAAACTTTGCAAACAACTGCTTATCACGCAAAGTCTGTAGTACTATTGTCAGATGTTCAGCATGCTCGGATTCATCACGAGAATAAATCAAGATATCAACAATAAACACAATAATAGATCTATCCAAATACAGTCTGAAGATTTGATTCATTAGGACCATAAAAATAATAGGTGCATTCGTTAATCTGAAAGACATAACTAAAAACTCATAATGCCCATACCTCGTTCGAAAAGAAGTTTTCGACACATTGGAGCCTTTAACTTACAACTGATAGTAACCTGATCTCAAGTCTATCTTTGAAAACACTATAGCTCATTTCAACTGGTCAAACAAATTGTCTATTCATGGCAGAGGGTATTTATTCTTAATAGCCGCTTTATTGAGTTGTCGATAGTCGATGCACATTCTCATAGTTCTATCTTTCTTTTTCACAAACAAAACTGGTGCACCCCAGGGAGAAAAACTCGGTCGTGCGAACTCTCTAGCTGTCAACTCTTACAATTGAGCTTTCAATTCTTTTAATTCAGTTGGTGCCATTCTGTATGGAGCTATTGGTATCGGAGTTGTTCTCATCACGAACTCAATACCAAACACTATCTCTCGGATCAGCGGCAAGCTCAGTAACTCTTCAGGAAACACTTTCAGATATTCGCACACAACTGGTACTAATTCAATCCTCTTTTCGGTCGCTTTAGAGTTTAACACATAGGCAAAGTAAGCTTCATAACCCTTTCTCATATATTTCTGAGCTAACATCAAAGAAATCACTTCCGGTAAACCATTCAAATCATCTGATTCAATATGGATAATCTTATTATTCTGGCATCTCAAATCAATCCTCTTCCATTTGCAGTTTACAATAGCATCATGCAATGTTAACCAATCTATACCCAGAATTATATCAAATTCATCGAATGGCAACAACATCAGATTGGTCAGAAAACAGAAATCCTGAATCATCAATGGACAATTCTTGCATACTTTATCAACCAAAACACACCAGCCTAAAGGGTTTAATACTCTAATTACAAATTCAATAGACTCTACAGGCAAAGTCTTACTGGATACTAAAGTCTCACATACATAAGAATGAGCCTATCCAGGATCAATCAATGCAACAATATTAGTATCATAGAGAGTGAAAGTACCGGTAATAACATCAGGAGACAAAACTTCTTCACGAGGGCGAATGGCATAAGCTCTGGCAGGTCCGGGGGCTTTGGATCTAACAGTTGTGTCTTTACTCATTCTCTAGCTACCACTCATATTATCCGTATTTTTGGGTAGTCTACCTCTAGCTACAGTGTTACTCGGCCTCATATTTTGCACTGTACCTTGCTCGGCCAACTCAGAACATTCACGGATGAAATGATCTAATGACCCACAGCTGAAACAAGCTCAATCATTCAATCTACAATTGTCGGGATGTCGTTTATCGTAATGTTTGCACCCAAGTTGATTTGGTCTGACGTTACCAACACCAGCTATAGAGCTAGCTTTAGAACTTACAGGTGGTCTATCTCGATGTCGTCTAGAGTAGCTCACAACAGCCTTTGAACGGATAAAATCATCTCAAAACTTCTTCGATTCCATCTGAAATGACTTACTTGATAATCTTTTTTGTACCGCTCGAGCTTATAAGTCAGCTTTTCTTTCCTATTTCCTGAGTTTCTCATCTTTACACGCTCATTTGACAAGCACAAAAAACTCTTTTATTTCCAGAATCCTGACTAACAAGCAGATATCTTCCTTCAAGCCATCTTCAAATCTCTTGCACATAATTGCTTCAGTTGAGATACATTCTCGTGCATATTGACTTAACCTCACAAATTCTCATTCGTATTCCATAACATACTTACGGCCCTGTTTCAACTCAAGAAACTCTTTGTGTTTCTGATCTATGAATCTCTGATTGATTTACTTCTTTCTAAACTCAATCTGAAAGAACCTCCAAATGACTCGTTCTTTAAAAACCACATATATCAACGTTTTCCACCAATGATACGTCATATCTCTCAGAAGTAAAATAACACATTTAAGACATTCATCAGGAGTACATGACATTTCATCTAACATTCATATCATATTCTCTAGCCAGAATTCAGCTCTCTCAGCATCATCATCAGTAGTAGCACGAAACGCTTTAGCCCATATTTTCTAATTTTATCAATCGGAGGCTTATTCTGTTGAATCGGATTCACAGCTTGTGGCATTATAGGGACTTATGGAGGATTAGACGGCAGTGGAGGTTGTGGAGTAGTGGATTAGTTCTAATACTCTGAGTGAACCACTCATTCATCATTTGGAAGAAGACTTGTTTAGCCTCTCCCTCGTGGCTACTCGTAACAAATCTAGAATCAGATTGCACTGCCCCTTGAGCGAGAAAGGGTGCATTACTTTCCACGTCATCGGCTACGGCTCGATCGGGATCCATTTACTATACAAAAACACATTTTAATTGTCAGGAATCATCACACTATTGTAGTTTACAAATATGGCATGTATGCTAGACTCATACGCGCTACGTTAGTCCTAGAACCGACTAAACCATAGCTCTAATACCAATGAAATATAACACCCCTAACTCGTATCCGTCGTTAGATTATGATTACAAGACATTACCAACCAAAACACAACTCAGAACAGTCTTTCAATTTAAATTATGCACAAAATTATATTAACTCAATCAAGAAAATTTTTAAACACGAATAGTAACCAGCAGCCCAATCATATAAATCGCATTTGCACATATGGATCACTTAACTAACTAAAAACCAAACATGCTTTAAATTTTAAACATATAAATATTATTTATTTAATCACCTATTTGACCTAACTAATATATATCATATCATAATACATATAATGTATAACTCCAATAGCAGAACCTTATGACCAAAGATCATGGCATTCGAAGTTCTAAATACTCATCAAACATGTTTCCTTTCATATACATAGCATACATTAATCCATCCATTTGTAAACATCTAATTCATTAGTAAATTACCAAACATATCAACCTATGTACTTATGCACATTCACTCATTGTAACACCACATACCCGTAACCCACGCCGGAGCAAAATATAAGGCATTACCAAACTCGATCTCATGCACACAAACATTCCCCAAGTTACCAAGACTTGATCCAATTTAAAACCTTTTAAATTTCTACTTTAAACTTCTTACTATGGGCCTACGAGCCCCAAATCGACCATTGAAAACTATTCAGGATCAATTCGGGTCCTTAAACCATTTATAGAAAAATTGACATTGAAACAGGGCACATGTCCGTGTAGAAGGGAAACACGCCCGTGAGGCCATTTCAACATTGTCGTGATGATGGCCCGTGTGGCTCACACAGCCTAAGAAATACAGGGACACGCCCATGTCCTCCACCTGTGTGGAATTAATTCTAAACGCACACCTATAGGGATTTTCACATGACCTGGCACACGTTCGTGTCCTAGCCGGTGTGCAAAAACCTAGAAATCTATTTCTAATGTCAGCATCCCCAAAATGTCATACGGGTAAGGCACACGACTGTGTACCGGGTCGTGTCCATCACATGGTTGAGACGCACAACCGTGTCTCTGCCCGTGTGTTTACTACCATGCATACTGACTTCAAAATTCTATGTGTAGGGGACACACGACTGGACCACAGGCCCATAGGGTAGACCGTGTGTCACACATGGCCTACACACACGCCTGTGTGTCTACCCGTGTGAACAATATAAGGCTATTTACCAAGCCTCTTTGCCACCCTTACTTACACAACTTACACATTAGTAACCAAAACCAATACAAGGCTATCTCACAAAACCAAATCAGCCACAATAAACAACATTCCATGTGTGCATTTTGCTCATCTATGAAAATAACTTCATTGTATATAAATCAAAATGAATGTTAGCCCTCATTCAAGGCTTAATACAAAATGAGGGATTTATCCCAAACCAACACATTTGGCCAAATTAATAGTAGCACAAAACACAAGCCTAATTCTGTAACAGTCCGATTTTGACCCTAGTCAAAATAGTGGTTTTGGGACCATAAATTCGAGTTTGAAAAAAATTTTAATATTATTTTCTGTGTCTATGATATGTGAATTTACATCTGTGATTTAAATTATATGTTTCTGTGCTTAATTATGAAAAAGGATTAAATCGCGTAAAGTGTAAAAGTTGAGTGCTAGATGCTGAAGCACCTAACTGGCTTGGCTTTTAAAATAAAGGTCCTTGCATGTCAAATATACCATTTGTTTTAATGGTGGACAAATATGGACATTAGTAGGTGAATTTCTACATGTAAATAATGAGGGTAAAGTTGGTATATGGCTTATAATGTGTAATAAAATAAAATAATCATAAAATGGCCATACATTTTCACTTTGTTCAACCGAAAACTAGAGAAAGAAGAAGCCATTGAAGCATTTTGATGTTCAGCTAGTGCATGTCTTAATAGGTGAGCTTATTTTGCTCGGTTTTTGATAATTTCTACGTTTCGGTGATCGTTGCTTCGTGTTCTTCAAAGCCCATGTCTGAATTTCTGTTTCTGTTAAAGATTTCATGAAATGCCATTGTTCATATCATGAGTTTTGTGATGTTTGTGAATGAATTATGAAGGCTTTGTAGATGGTTCATAAGTTTTGTCTTTGAGTTTTTGATGAACTCGAGCTATTTGGACTAAATTGTGAAAATGATATTTTGAAGGACTAAATTGTGAATTAAGCATGTTGTATGGGCTTATATAGAAGTCATGAAAATTCAGCTAGCCGTTGTTGCAAATAAATTTTACATATGTGTGATTTTGTGAAAAATGGACTAAATTGTCAAAGAGTGGAAATGTAAGGGCTAAAATGTAAAGTGCCCTAAATATGTGTATATGGATTAAATTAAATGTAATGAATGATTGAATGGTTGAATTTGTACTGTATTAGATCAAGAACAAAGAAAATCAGACTTAGATCGGGGGAAGTCCAAAATAGTTGAATAGTCAACTCGTTTTATCCGAAATCCGTCCGAGGTAAGTCAAATTACAATTATGTGTTAATTGAAATAAATTCTGCACATATAAACTATAATATATATTGGATGGCCCTGAGTGCCTGATGAATATCTTTGGAGTAAAGTATGATAATATGATAATATTTGAAAAGCTCTGTATGTTCCTAAGCAAAGTTGACATCTGTCTGAGACATCGTGTAAGACCGTGTCTGGGACACAGCCCTCGATTGAGATTTACGTATAAGACCATGTCTGGGACATCAGCATCGTATCTGATTTTGTGTAAGACCCTGTTTGGGATAAGGGCATCGATATTGAATTATATGTAAAACCACGTTCGGGACGTCGTTATTGTACTTGTTTATGAGCATCTGTATCATTTCTGACCCTGTTGATGATAGCGTACGAAATCTGAAATTGAGTATATGAAATGTATAACCTATGCAGGTACATTTGTATCGTACTAAATTTCTGAATATGAAAAATTCTGTCTCTGCGAAATATGTATGGAATTGAAGCATGACATATATACAAACAAATGAGCATGGTTAAGTTTATGAATTATTCTATGAAATGGTTTTGAATTTATATGGTTGAATTGTACTTATATGATTTAGTAGTTAGATCAATTGAATTTAGCTTACTAAGCTCTTTGTAGCTTACTTTGTGTGTTACTGTCTATTTTACAGTTATCGTAGCTACTGAAGGCTCGGGGATAGTCGAGGATCGTCACCACACTATCGATCTCATTTTGGTACTTTTGAAAGTGTACATATTTTAAAGTATGTCATGTATAAGCCAGAAGGTCTATGTATATAAGTTTTATTGTGTATACATTATGCCATGGGAGTTGGCTAACAAATGATAAGTTCATGTATAGTTTTGGTGTATGCTTGTAATGTGCTAAGTTCTAATGTGTTTTGGCCATTCTTAAGCATGGAACTGGTTGGAAATTTTTGTATGAATGTTGTATATTATTTCTTGTAGGTTTGGACCCAAAAAAGGGGTGGCAAATTGGCTTAAATTAGGCCTGCTTGGTGCCACACTGTTAAGGGACACAGGCGTGTCATGTGGCCGTGGGCTAAAGTCAGTATCTAGCCAAGTATCACACGGCCATAGCACACGAGCGTGCCTATTGGCCGTGGGTGAAAGTCAGTATGGTTACCCTGTTTTGGCACAGCTGGTTCACATGGGTGTGTCTGATGCCCGTGTGAGGCACACGGCCTGGTTACTTAGGCGTGTGACCTCAACAGAATCAAAAAAATTTCTATGTTCTGAATTTTATGAATGTGTTCGGTTTAGCTCTAACTGTTTTTAAAACGTATGTTTTAGGTCTCATAGACCATCTTAAGAGATGATTGCTTATGAAATGATATTAAATAATATCTATGATTTTGAACTGGATTGAAATTTTCTGTCTATCTGGTAATGCCTCTTAACCCTAATCCGATGTCAATTACGGGTTAGGGGTGTTACATTTTATTGGTATCAAAGATATGATTTAGTCAGTTCTAGGATTACCATAGCATATGTGAGTCTAGCTATACATGCCATATATCTGAATCTGTGATAGTGTGATGACTCCTAACACTGAAATGTGCTTTTATATAGCAAATGGATCTCAATAGAGCTGTAGCTGACGATGTTGAAAGTAATGCGCCTGTTCCCGCGCAAGGGACGGTGCAAGTTGATTCTAGACCGGCTCCGAGTAGTCGTGATGGTGAGGCTAAGCAAGCCTTCTATCAGATGATGAATGAATGGTTCACCCAATACATTAGAACCACTCCGATTTTACAACAACCTCTACCCCCGGTTAATCCTTCTCAAACTCCTGATATGCCACGAGTGAATTTGGTATAGTTGAGTAGACCACTGGTTGATAAGATTAGAAAGTATGGGGCTGAAGAGTTCCAAGCTACAATGAATGATGATGCTGAAAGAGCCGAATTCTGGTTAGAAAATACAATACGAGTGTTTGATGAAATGTCCCTGAGTCTTGAGGAATGTGTTAAATGTGTCGTTTCACTTCTGAGAGATACGGTGTATCATTGGTGGAAAACTTTAATATCTGTAGTCCCGAGTGAACAGGTTACTTGGGATTTCTTTCAATCTAAATTCTGGAAGAAATATATTAGTTAGAGATTCATTAATCAGAAATGTAAAGAGTTTCTCGTGTAACACCCCTTACCCGTACCTAAGGCCGGGATAAGGTACGAGGCGTTACCAGACAAACATACAAACATTAAACTAAAATACGGGCCATAAAATTTCATTCATATTTCAAAACGTTCATTCACTTACACATAGTCCCTTATTTGAGTCTACGAAGCCCAAAACATACTTTAGAAAGGGTTCGGGACTAAACCGAAAACTTAGGAAAATCTGGAAAATTTCATGCTTTAAGGCTCCAGACGCCTGTGTCCCAAAGTCGTGTTCCATACATGGCTGAGACACATGGTCGTGTTTCCGCCTGTGGAATATACCTAGGCTATTTTCCAAGCTTTGGTCAACCTTAAACTCTTACACACTTATACAAAATCAAAAGAATATAACATGGTATTCATTTAATGATTAAATATTCTCAATTAAACCACAAACATAGCATTTGTATGTCATCATACATGTGTCTCCCATACTCATTTTACCTTGTTTATTATAGTACCACTTGTACATTTATACCAAGATTATCATCTTACCAAATATCTTCAGCTTAATCATCAAGCATTCATATTTAAAACTAGATCATATCTTTATAAAATACCATAATTCAGATGCACAAAATAACATGTTTGCCTAAAACATTTCAATTCAACTCCATACCCAACAAGAATTACATTGAGACTAGTCATATATATATATATACATGTCATGATACATATCATTCTCTTTCTTTTTTCTTATAAACACATATCATTTATTTCATTATATCAATATTTCATATACCATAGCTTCCATCCATTCCACATATATTTATTTTCCTCCTCCTCCTCTCCATTCCACATCCTTAATGTATATAGCATCCTTGTAAGTACGATTTCACAATTTACTAATAAATTCTCACATCAAACTGTCCACATGAGTCATAGTCACTTACTTATTTATAAATTGAGCTACAGAGCTCCAAATTAAGATCCGTAAATTTCCCCAGAAACTAAACTCACATATCTTCCCACCATAAAATTTTCATAATTTTTAGTTTAGCCAATTAGAACAGCTTATTCATTAAAATTTCCCTTGTTTCACTTTCTGACAGCTCTGACCTCTCTTCACTAAAAATTAATTATCTCACAGTATAGAACTCAGATAATGTTCTTGTTGATTTATCTTGAAAATAGACTCATTAGGGATTTTAAAAATATAAGTTTAATCCTATAATTATTTTTATCCAAATTTTTTTGATTTTCCAAAGTCAGAACAGGGGATCACGTAATCATTCTGAACCAGTCTCACAAAAATATAAAAATCTCAAAATATAGAACTTCTTTTCTTTCTCTGTTTATTTTATGTGAAAATAGACTCATTAAGATTTAAGTTGATATCTTATTAAGTCTCTGATTCAATTTCTACTATTTTTGGTTATTTTTCAAAATCACATCACTGCTACTGTCCAAAACAGTTTTATTGCTAATTCACTCTTTCACACTTTCTTTGTATTAACCTCATTTTAACATACATATCACAAATCATTTTCACCACATTTCATACATCACAAGTATAGGCCCATGATCACAAGGTCACCATAAAATCATACTCATGTATAACTTACTTGTTTATAACATTACCACCTCCTGGTCACTTAATAAACACATCATTCACATAACCAAGTTCCTGCACTTATTCATCACAAAACTCACAAAGCAATACATAAAGAGTCTCCCATTGAACACTTCGGATCAATCCTCGATACTTGGTGGTTTTAGAACATAGCTCAACCCATCATATAGTTAGGCTCTCTTGTACACATGGTGAACACTCAGTACCACCCATGTGACCTAGCCAATTTATCTCGTAGCTCTCTTGTCTACATGGTGTCCTTCACCTGGAACCACGCATGCGACCTAGCTACATATATCCCGTACCTCTCTTGTCTACAAGATGTACACATAGTATCACCTATACGACCTAGCTACATCATAATGTCTTGTAGCTCTCTTGTACACATGATGTGCACTCAGCACCATACATGTGACCTAGCTACATACTATCCGTATCATCCAATCTTTCCGAAGGTTCAACCGGGATTTCTCTCTCTTTTCCAACAATTTCACCAATCAAGTAATTATCCACAAACATATTTCCAATATTATTATAAAATATCATAATACAAGTAATATTGATGTATTACTTACATATAAACTTACATCTCATTTAATATCAAGGCAATAACATTAAATTACACATCGCCTTATTAAAAATCATATGAACTTACAATTTCCCATAATATCCATAATCATAGAAATCACTTTTATGTATGATAATTCAATGCACTTCATGTACCATAGACATATTTTTAAATCAATTCATAAACTTGGCACCATAATCATTTAATTTAACATAATTCAATTAATTCACTAAATTTAACTTTCAAATATAAATTACAGCATTATTGTTGTATTATTATCATACCAACTTACATACTTTCAACACCTCGGAAATCATAATAAATATATCAATTTTACATTGAAACATGCATAAATTAATGCTTATTATACATATGAACTTACGTCGATACTAAAACGACCATTTTACCAACTTTCTCAATTTTCGATTTTTCTCTCATTCTAGGTTCAAACCTCGTTTTCTGGGATCTAAAACATCATATTTTATTTACTTATTTAATTTACTATTCAAAACAGTCCTTAACTCAAACTTTTGCAAAATTACGATTTTGTCCCTAAACTTTTGCATATTTACACTTTTGCCCCTAGGCTCGGGAATTAAACTTCATCCCTTATTCTTATGTTTTATGACATGCTGATCACTTTTCCCTTCTATGACAACATCAAATTCTCACTCTAACATATACTTATGACTATTAGGTATTTTTATCGATTAAGCCCTTTTACTCGTTTTCACTCAAAACCGAGTAGCACAAGTTGTCTAACATAATTTAAAACCTCATATTCTATCATAAAACAGAAAAATAAACACATTTCACCTATGGGTATTTTTTCAAATATGAACCCTAGCTTAAATTATTGCTAGAATAAGCTTAATCAAATTACCGGGATTTCAAAAACGTAAAGAACTTGAAAAACGGGGTTAGAACGGACTTACTATTGAGCTTAGAAAGCTTGAAAACCCTAGCCATGGCTTCCCCATGCTAATTTCTACCTCCATGAAAAGATGAGTCAATTTTAGCTTTATTTTCCCTTTTTATTTCTTTTAATTACCAAATGACCAAAATGCCCTTCCTTACTAAACTTTCAAAAATTCCATCCATGTCCAATTTTTGTCCATCACTTAGAAATTGGTCAAATTTCTATTTAAGACCTCTTAATTAATGTTTCAAAGCAATTTCATACTAGAAACTTCTAGAATGCAAGTTTTGCAACTTATTCAATTTAGTCCTTAACTTTAAATTGAGCACTTTATGCATAGAATTTCTTCACGAAATTTTCACATAATCATGAAATCATATCATAGACCTCAAAATAATCATAAAATAATTATTTCTATCTTGAATTTTGCAGTCCCAAAACCTCTGTTCCAACTAGACCCAATTTTGGGCTATTACATCTCGAGCTTAAACAGGGTCGTATGTCTGTTACTGAATACGAATGTGAATTTGTGAGATTGAGCCAGTATGCTAAGGAATGTGTATCGAATGAAGCAATAATGTGAAAAAGGTTTGAAGACGGAATAAACGAAGATATCCATCTGTTAGTTAGGATTTTGAAGATTAAAGAAATGGTAGTGCTTGTTGAACGAGCATGTAAAGCTGAAGAATTAAGTAAAGAGAAAAGAAAACTGATTCTGAAGCTAGAGATGCTAGAAAGAGATCTTCGAGTAGATCATTTCAGTCTATGTCAAAGAAATTCTGAGATGATCAAAGCCGTCTAAATGCTATTGTGGGACATTCAAACCGAGATTGAGCTAGATCGCATTCAAACTTCAGAGTCCCTCCTACTTCTGTTGCAAGTGTTGGGAATGTCTAATTTGAGAGACCTGAATGTAAACACTGTGGTAAAAGACATCCGGCATATTGTAGATTGAATGACCAAGCCTGTTTTTGATGTGGATCTCTGAACCATTTTGTAAAAGATTGTTCTGAACCGACTGAGCAAGAGAATTTATAGAATTTGAGACTGAGCAACACCTCAGCCAGAGGTAGACCTTCTAGAAATGCAAGAAATGTAAGTACTAGTCAAAGAACTACTGGAGATACTATTGTTAGATCTGAGGCCAGAGCACCTGCCAGAGCCTATGCTATCCGAGCTTGTGAGGAAGCCTCGTCTCTATACGTGATTACTGGTACTTTTACTCTCTATGATACTTCTGTGATTGCATTGATAGATCCTGGATGAATGCATTCTTATATCTGTATGAATTTAGTGCATAGTAAGACTTTGCTTGTAGAGTCTACTGAATTCGTAATTAGAGTATCGAACCCTTTAGGCAAAAGTGTCTTGGTTGATAAAGTCTGCAAGAATTTCTAGTTAATGATACGAGATATCTATTTTCCTGCTGATCTGATGCTTTTACCTTTTGACGAATTTGATATAATTCTGGGAATGGATTGGTTAACTTTGCATGATGCTATTATGAATTGCAAATGAAAAGTCATTGATTTAAGGTGTAAGAATGGTGAAATAATTTGAATTGAGTCTAGTGATCTGAATGGACTACCAGCTATGGTATTTGCAATGAAAATGCGGAAATATGTGAAGAAAGGTTGTGAAGCCTACTTAGCTTATGTGTTAGATTCAAAAGTGAATGATAAGAAAGTTGAATCAGTGCCTGTTGTTTGTGACTTCTCTGATGTGTTTCCTGAAGAACTATCTGGTTTGCCTCTGATTCGAGAAGTTAAGTTTGGCATTGAATTAGTACCTGGTACTACTCAGATTTCAATAGCTCCATATAGAATGACTCCGACCGAATTAAAGGAATTGAAATCTCAGTTGCAAGAATTGACCAATCGAGGATTTGCTAGACCGAGCTTTTCTCCATGAGCTGCTCCTATTCTGTTTGTAAAAAAAAAGATGGCACAATGAGAATGTGTATTGATTACCGACAGCTTAACAAAGTGACTATAAAGAACAAATATCCTCTATAACGCCCCGTACCCGAGACCGTCGCCGGAGTCGAACACGAGGTGTTAACAGACTTAATTCATTACTTAAACAGCTCAAACAATTTATTTTTAAAATTTTCAGTCAAGCTAGCAATCTGCGTCAAATTCGCTTAAAAATTAATATCTCGAGTTCCAAAACTCGAAATCCAATTCCATAAATTTTACCTAAAACTAGACTCATATATATATTTACTAATTTTTTTCTAGAATTTTTGGTCTAGCAAATTAGTACAGTTTATTAGTTAAAGTCTCCCCTATTTCAGGGTTTGACTGGTCTGACCTCTGTGTATTACGAATCATATATCTCCTTGTACAGAGTTTCAATGACTATCCCGTCTGTTTCTAATAAAACTAGACTAAATAAGGAATCTGTAAATATAAATTATGACTTATAATTATATTTTAAAAATTTATGGTGAATTTCCAAAGTCAGAAAAGGGGATCCAGAAATTGCTCTGGACCTGTTTCACAAAAATTTAAACATCTCATAAAATATAACTCATATACCTATTTTGTTCCATTCATATGAAAATAGACTCATAATTATTCAATTCCATATTTTATTCATCATCTAATTGTATCTCTACTATTTTTAATGATTTTTCAAACTCATATCACTGTTGCTGTCTGAATCTATTTTATGGTAAATTTTACCTATTTCATGGTTTCCATGGATTAGCTAGCAATTTAGCATACATAACACCAAATATGATCATGATTAGCCATTCCAATGGCTAATCATTACCAAACATTTTCATACCACTCAATAACCATATCATAAGACCATATATACAAAATAATTATAATGCTATACATGCCATACTCAAAATATACAAGCCATTATGCCAAGATGGTATACGGATAGTGTGAGTGTGCCTCTGACCGTTCCCGATTTCCCAGCTGGCTTGTCAACACTACAAGGAATGAAAAGGAGGGAGTAAGCATAAATGCTTAGTAAGCTCACATGCAAATAGCAAGTAACACAACTATATACGCAAACATAAAACATCATTTGCATAATCATCACCGAGACATTCATATCACATTTTCATTTATCATCTTACCATATTGTTGTTATATCGAGTTTTCAACCCGAGGGTTAAGTACATACCTGTTCAAAGTATTCATTTCACAACACTTACCAATACGTCCCTTTCATCTCGAGTAGTCCTCCATTTGAGTAGAATTTTACCCGTTGAACACATCAGAATATAATTCGGATACATGGAAAGTTTGCACAAAAGTGCCACATATGTAGCCAAGCTACCATGTACCTCGCCCATAAGTGAACTCGGAATCAACTCAACGAGCTCGGGCGTTCACATCCATAAGTGAACTCGGACTCAACTCAACGAGCTCGGATGCCTAGTTACATCTCTCGAACTCGGACTCAACTCAACGAGTTCGGACATTCGCATCCATAAGTGAACTCGGACTGAACTCAACGAGTTCGGATGCCCAAATATCCTAGTGATATGTCACTTGTATCCCAATCCATTCCTAAGGTTCAACGGGACCTTTTTCCCAATCATGTGTCTCAACCATCTTCTACGGAATGCCGTTACCGATACTCGGTAATATTTCACATTTTCCAAGTATATCACATAATTTGACATATTAACAAACAATTATCACAATATAATATTTCATAATAATTATCATATCATTTAAATAACATTAAAACATTTAAAATAATAACTATGTTACCAACATTTACATATGAACTTACCTCGCATGCGAAAATGGCTACTTTTACCATTTCGTCCACAACTTGGTATTTTCCCCCATTTTAGCCCGAATTTTAGTTTTCCTTGCTCTATCATTTAAAATATAGTCTAATTAGGACACACATTATACAAATTGACCCAAAATCATATTTTTTCAAAATTATAGTTTTGCCCCTAAACTTTCGCATATTTACACTTTTTCCCCAAAGCTCGTAAATTAAACTTCAGCCTATTTTCTTATGTTTTATGACATGCTGATCATTTTTCCCTTCTATGGTAACATCAAATTCTCACTCTAGCATGTACTTATGACTATTAGGTGTTTTTACCGATTAAGCCATTTTGCTCGTTTTCACTTAAAACCGAGTAGTACAAGTTGTCTAACATAATTTAAAAGCTCATATTCTATCATAAAACACCAAAATACACAAATTTCACCTATGGATATTTTTCCAAATATGAACCCTAGGTTGAATTATTGCTAGCATAAGCTTAATCGAGCTACCGAGACTCCAAAAACGTAAAAATCATTAAAAACGAGGCTAGAACGGACTTACAATCGAGCTTGGAAGCTTGAAAAACCCTAGCCATGGTTTCTCCTTGCTATATTCGGCCATGGGGTTGAAGATGAACAAAATTGGCTTTTAATTTTGTATTTTAATTCATTTTACCCCTAAATGACCAAAATGCCCTTACTACTAAACTTTCCAAAAATTCCATCCATGTCCAATTTTTGTCCATAGAAAAAGAAATTGGTAAAATTGCTATTTAAGACCTCCTAATTAATATTTCAAAACAATTTCATACTAGAAACTTCTAGAATGCAAGTTTTACAAATTTTTCGATTTAGTCCCTAATTTCAATTTAAGCACTTTATGCATAAAATTTCTTCACGAAATTTTCACACAATCATGCAATCATATGATAGACCTCAAAATAATCATAAAAAAATTATTTCTATCTTGGATTTTGTGGTCACAAAATCGCTATTTCGACTAGGCCCAAAATCAGGATATTATATCCTCATCCTCGAATTGATGACTTATTCGATCAGTTGAAAGGTGCTACTGTGTTTTCTAAGATAGATCTGAGATTGAGTTATTACCAGTTGTGAGTAAAGGACTCTAACATTCCAAAAACTACTTTCAAAACGAGGTACGGGCATTATGAATTTTTAGTTATGCCTTTCGAATTAACGAATGCACCTGCTATCTTTATGGATTTGATGAATAGAATATTCAGACCGTATCTTGATCAATTTTTTGTATTATTCATTGATGACATATTGATTTATTCACGTGATGAATCTGAACATACGAAGCATTTGAAAATAGTGTTACAGATTTTGCGAGATAAACAGTTGTATGCAAAGTTTGGTAAATGTGAATTTTGGTTGCGAGAAGTTGGTTTTCTAGGTCATATTGTATCAGCTTCCAGTATCAGAGTTGATCTGAGTAAGATATCAACTATTCTGGATTGAAAGCCTCCGAGGAATGTATCTGAAGTTCGCAGTTTTCTAGGACTTGTCGGTTACTACATACGATTTGTAAAAGATTTCTCTGTGATAGCAACTCCGTTGACAAAATTGCTTCAGAATGATGTGAAATTTGAATGGTCTGAGAAATGTCTGTAAAGTTTTGATCGGTTAAAAGCTCTGTTAACTAAAGCTCTGGTATTGGTACAACTTGAGTCAGGTGAAGAATTCGTTGTTTACAGCGATGCTTCGTTGAATGGACTAGGTTTTGTTTTAATACAAGAAGGAAAAGTTTTTGCTTATGCTTCGAGACAGTTGAAGCCACATGATAAGAACTATCCGACACACGACCTTGAGTTAGCTGCCATCGTGTTTGCTTTGAAGATCTGGCGTCACTATCTGTTTGGCGAGAAATGTCATGTGTTTTGCTAATCATAAAAGTCTGAAGCATTTAATGACGGAAAAAGATTTGAATTTACGATAGAAAGATGGTTAGAACTGCTAAAAGACTACGAACTTGTGATTGATTATCACCCGAGAAAAGCAAATGTGGTTGCTGATGCTTTAAGTCGAAAATCGTTATTTGCAATGAATGCTCATTTAGTTCTTTCTGATGATGGTTCAGTTTTAGCTGAATTAAAAGCGAGACCTTTGTTTTAACAACAGATTGATAATGAGATTATGGCTAAACGAACTCAGTGTAATTCTGATTCTGATTCTAAATTTCGAATAGATAATGATGACTATCTGAGGTTCAGAAATAGACTTTGTGTTCCAAGAAATCTAGATTTAATTCAAACGATTTTGAATGAAGCTCACAGTAGTAGATTTTTTGTACATCCGGTAAATACGAAAATGTATAACAATTTGAGACAACTATATTGGTGGCCAGGAATTAAAGGAGATATTTCTGACTTTGTTGCGAGTTGTTTAATCTGTCAGCAAGTTAAAGCTGAGCATCAGGTGCCATCTGGTTTATTACAACCGATTATGATTCCTGAGTGGAAATAAGATCGAGTGACCATGGATTTTGTTTCGGGTTTTCCTCTGTCACCGAAAAAGAAAGACGTAATTTGGGTTGTATTTGATAGTTTGACGAAATCAGCTTATTTCATTCCGATTCGGTTTGATTATTTGCTGGATAAGCTAGCTAAGTTGTATATTTCTAATATTGTGAGATTCATGGTGTGCCATTGTCAATAGTATCTGATAGAGACCCAAGATTTACATCGCGATTGTGGAAGAAATTACAAGATGCTCTGGGTACTAAATTTCATTTTAGCACCACTTTTCATCTGCAAACAGATGGTCAATCACAACTGATTATTCAGATACTCGAGGATATGTTAAGATGTTGCATTCTTAAGTTTGAAGGTACATGGGAATAGTATCTACCTCTGATTGAATTTGCTTATAATAATAGCTTTGAATCGAGCATCAAAATGGCACCGTATGAAGCCTTATATGGTAGAAAGTGTAGAACTCTGTTATACTAGTTTGAGCTCAGTGAGAATAAAATTTACGATATTGATCTGATAAAAGAAACAGAACAGAAAGTGAAAGTAATCCGAGATAGTCTGAAAGCTACCTCTGATCGTCAGAAATCATATGCAGATTTGAAAAGAAAAGATATCGAATTTAAGGTCGGTGATAAAGTGTTTCTAAAAGTATCTCCTTGGAAGAAACTATTCCGATTTGGCAAAAAGGGCAAGTTGAGTCCGAGGTTCATCGGACCATATGAAATCATCGAACGAGTTGGGCCGATTGCTTATAGATTGAGGCTACCATCTAAGTTAGAAAAGATTCATAATGTGTTTCATGTATCAATGCTTTGACGATACAGATCTGATCCTTCGCATGTAATTTCACCATCTGAGATTGAAATTTAGTTTGATATGACTTACAAAGAAAAATGGATCCGTACTTTAGCTCACGAGATTAAAGAACTACAAAACAAGAAAATTCGTCTAGTTAAAGTGATGTGGTATCGTCACGGTGTTGAAGAGGCTACGTGGGAGCTTGAAGATTCAATGAGACAACAATATCCGAATCTGTTTAACGGTAAGATTTTCGAGGATGAAAATCCCTAAGGGAGGAGAATTGTAACAGTCCAGTTTTGACCCTAGTCGAAATAGTGGTTTCGATACCACAAATTCGAGTCTAAAAATATTTTAATATTATTTTCTGTGTCTGTGATATGTGAATTTACATCTGTGAAATTTTTGTGATTTAATTTGTCTGTTTCTGTGCTTAATTATGACAAATGATTAAAGCATGTAAAGTGTAAAAGTTGAGTGCTAGATGCTAAAGCACCTAACTGGCTTGGCTTTTAAAATAAAGGTCCTTGCATTTCAAATATACCATTTGTTTTAATGGTGGACAAATATGGACATTAGTAGGTGAATTTTTACATGTAAATAATAAGGGTAAAGTTGGTATATGGCTTATAATGTGTAATAAAATAAAATAATCATAAAATGGCCATACATTTTCACCTTGTTCAGCCGAAAACTAGAGAAACAAGAGCCATTGAAGCACTTTGATGTTTGGCTAGTGCATGTCTTAATAGGTGAGCTTATTTTGCTCAGTTTTTGATATATTTCTACGTTTCGGTAATCGTTGCTTCATGTTCTTCAAAGTCCATGTCTGAATTTCTGTTTCTGTTAAAGATTTCATGAAATGCCATTGTTGATATCATGAGTTTTGTGATGTTTTTGAATGAATTATGAAGGCTTTGTAGATGGTTCATAAGTTTTGTCTTTGAGTTTTTTATGAACTCGAGCTATTTGGACTAAATTATGAAAATGAGGTTTTGAAGGACTAAATTGTGAATTAAGCATGTTGTATGGGATTATATAGAAGTCATGAAAATTCGGCTAGCCCTTGTTGCAAATAAATTTTGCATATGTGTGATTTGTGAAAAATGGACTAAATTGTCAAAGAGTGGAGATGTAAGGGCTAAAATGTAAAGTGCCCTAAATATGTGTATATGGACTAAATTGAATGTAATGAATGATTGAATGGTTGAATTTGTATTGTATTAGATCAAGAACAAAGAAAATAGAATTTAGATCAGGGGAAGTCCAAAATAGTTGAATAGTCTACTCGTTTTATCCAAAATCCGTCCGAGGTAAGTCAAATTACAATTACGTGTTAATTGAAATAAATTCTGCACATATAAACTGTAATTTGTATTGGATGGCCCTGAGTGCCTGATGAATATCTTTGGAGTAAAGTATGATAATATGATAATATTGGAAAAGCTCTGTATGTTCCTAAGCAAAGTTGACATCTATTCGAGACATCGTGTAAGACCGTGTCTGGGACACAGGTGTAACACCCTGAACCCGAGACCGTCGCCGGAGTCGAACACGAGGTGTTAACAGACTTCAAACCACTTATTTGACATTTCCCAGACAAGCTGCCAATCTGCGTACTAGTTGCTTTAAAAATCATATCTTGAGTTCTGAAACTCGAAATCCAGTTCCGTAAATTTTCCCTGGAACTAGACTCATATACCTATATGGTAGAATTTTTGTAGAATTTTTGGTCGGGCCAATTAGTACAGTTTATTAGTTAAATTCTCCCTTATTACAGGGTGCGACTACACTGACCTTCATGCATTACGATTTGGATAACTCCCTGCACAGAGCTTCAATACTGATGCCGTTTGTTTATATAGAAACTAGACTCAGAGAGGAACCTATACATATATGGAATGACTTCTAATTATCTCTGGTTAATTTATAATGAATTTCCAAAGTCGGAACAGGGAACCCAGAAACCGTTCTCGCCCTGTCTCACGAGTACCTGAATATCTCTTAACATACTGTCCATATGATCGTTTCGTTACTTCTATATGAAAATAAACTCATCGAGGTTCGATTACATAATTTATTCACTATTTAATTCCATTCCTACTAATTTTTGTAATTTTTCAATCCCACGTCACCAGCTGCTGCCAGCATCTGTAACTGAAGCAACTATGCCCATTTCGTGATTTCTCATTGATCTAACTAGTAATTCATCATACATATCACAAAATTATAATCATGACTAGCCAGACCAAAGGCTAATCATTGTCAAGCATCTCCCTACTACACTATTGCCATATCATGAATCTTAACACCAAAATTAATCAGCCATGACATATGGCATAAAAATCGAATTACCAAGACTTACGACCTAACGTTATAAAACCAAATCCAACCGAACATTTATGCCATTTTCGCATGGCTAAAAGTTTACATACCAAATTTCAACAAAACATATTAGCCTATACATGCCGAAATGTTCTCCTAGACCGACTAAAAAAGAAGATACCAAAAGTTACTAGCCGGTGTGATGACTCCAATGACGGCCCGATCACGCAAAAAGAGACGAGTCCAAGAAACCTAAAATAGGTGACAAGGAAACACCGAGTGAGTATATAACTCAGTAAGTCATAAGCAATGCACTACCATCCATTAATAACATTATCACAAGAGGAAGCAAAATGGAACGAGGCTAGTTACTCCATCCATACCGAACCATACCATAGTTCCTCAAACCTATCGGTTCAATCTCATACCAAGTCATGCATTCACATTCCATATACTAATCAATAGAATATTGGAGGCATTTTCATACATCATTTTATTTTCGTTACAATCATACAACTAAACAACCTTTCACCTATTCCACGATAAATCTTATGTACGTGACTTCAATTATAATTGTCACATAGGTTCAAACTTACCAAGCTCAACTTCAAATATAAACATAGCGCCTATTAGTCACGAACTGAAGGTACTTACCCGATCCGCTGTCCGTGATCAACTCAATAATGTCGCACACTTAGTGTCCATAGTGATTCAAAAGTATATATTAAGTCCGCACACTCAGTGCTATATAATCAACTCGCACACTTAGTGCTATATAATCAAACTCGCACACTTAGTGCTACATAATCAAACTCGCACACTTAGTGCTGTACAATTTAAACCCGCATACTTAGCGCCAATCTCATGATAATAAATGTTTATACCCGCACTCTTAGTGCCAAGATCAACAACTCAATACATCTCACCTCTTTTCTTTTCATTCAACACTTTCATCACCACATACATACATGTATATATATATTTATCATTCCATTCAGCATCATTACATAGACGTTATGACCATTTAAATTAATACAAACTATATGCTTAATGACTTACTTTATGTTGGGTAAAATAATTCCAAGTCGGCTACTCGATGACCTTCGATTTCCCCTTGTTGGACGCCTCTCCTTTAGGTTCTTGAGCTTAAATAAATAAATCAACTAGTTTAATTACCTTGCTAGTTATTTAAATCCCATAACATTAATAGTTTCATATCAAAAGAAGCATACGGCAACATTTTATTTTTATTCACCTTATGCTTTTTACTAACTTTAAGCCATTCGGCTATTGATCACCTAAGATCCAATTACTAAAATTAACCCAATAAATATTTCAATAAAACACACATAAATATTATATACACGGCAACCACCCTTGTTAATTACTCATATATATTTTTAATAATTTTCATTTCATCCTACAACCATTCTTGTTCAAAACATTAGAACCTTAACTAATACTTATAAATTGTCTCAAGGCCGAATGCATTCTTACTTCCAAAGTAACATAGTCGATGATATATTTTATTTCAAGGTACATATTCATAATTCAAATTCAACCATATAAACCAATATCACCCACTTGATCAATTATAGAGAATTAAAGTTAATATCACAATGTGTACTCTATATGGCCCATTATACATAATCAAATTTAACATCATCTATATATTTTCTCATATGGCCGAATATACATACCCCCATATAATATCATTTTCATTCCATTTAACACTTAATTTCCACCACATAAACACTTGGCCGAATAATCCTAAACTAGCAAAACTCCACATTTGTTCATACCATCTTTTAAATTCACATATATCTAATTAGGTAGCTCATATTTTCCCCTTTCTAATATTTCAATCCAAAATATCAAAACACCATCCTTTTAGCATTTATCCAATAATACCGTATGCACAATTTGTCACCAAAACTAAAGAAAAATCAACATATGGGTTACAATAAGAGCTTGACTACTACTAGATTCTCATAAAAATCAATAGGAATAACATGAACTCCTACCTTATTTAACCTCCAAGATAGCCGAATGCCCTAGACAAATTCCTTCCTCTTTCCCCTTTTGTTTCGGCTTTGCAAGAAGGTAAGGAAGATGAACACACTCTTTCTTCTTTTTTCTTTGTCTAGCTACGGCAAATGGAGGGGGGGAGATGGCAACTTTGTTTTCATCACCCCTCCCTTTTCATTACTTAATTACTAACCCTTTTATTTATTCTTTCTAACATAACACACTAAGCCAACATGTTCCCAACATGTTTCCACCCATAGCATGGCCGGCCACTAGCTCACATTTTGGGTAATTTGACATGCAAACCCATCATTTTCATAACATGCATTAATAGGCCACTTCACATTTGCCTAGCACATTTCTAAATTTTCTCACATAAGTCCTATTTAATAAAATTCACTTACAATTAACAAAATTCAAGCATGAAATTTTCACACATGCATATATACATATAATAAGCATCAAATATGATGGCTAATTATTAGTATGACTCGGTTTTGTGGTCCCGAAACCACTTCCCGACTAGGGTCAATTTTGGGCTGTCACAACTCTCCCCCACTCAAGAAATTTTCGTCCCTGAAAATCTTACCGGTAAATAGGTTTGGGTATCGTTCTTTCATCGAGCTCTCGGTTTCCCAAGTAGCTTCCTCGATCCCGTGTTTGAGCCATAACACCTTTACTAACGGAACCCTTTTGTTTCACAACCCCTTCACTTCACGAGCTAGGATACGCATCGGCTCTTCTTCATAACTCATATCGGCTTGAATTTCAACCTCTGACGGACTAATTATGTGCGAAGGATCAGATCTATAGCGTCGAAGCATCGAAACATGAAAGACGTCGTGAATCTTTTCAAGTTCAGGGGGTAAAATCAATCGATACGCAACTGGACTGACTCGTTCGGATATTTCGTATGGCCCAATGAATCTCGGACTCAACTTGCCCTTTCGGCCAAATCTGAGTACCTTTTTCCAAGGCGAAACTTTAAGAAACACTTTATCTCCCACCTGATATTCAATGTCTTTTCGTTTCAAACCCGCATACGATTTCTGACGATCCGTGGCTGCCTTTAGACTTTCACGGATTACCCTTACTTTCTGTTCGGCATCTTTAATCAAATCAACTCCGAAAATTTTACTTTCACCGAGCTCGGTCCAAAATAATGGTGTACGGCATTTACGACCGTACAAAGCCTCGTAAGGTGCCATCTTAATACTTGATTGAAAACTATTGTTGTAAGCGAATTCAATCAAAGGTAAATACCGTTCCCATGAACCACTAAACTCGAGGATGCAACATCTCAACATATCCTCAAGTATCTGAATTATCCGCTCGGATTGACCATCGGTTTGTGGATAAAAAGCGGTGCTAAAATGCAGCTTGGTACCCAAAGCTTCTTGCAATTTCTTCCAAAATCGCGAGGTGAATCTCGGATCTCTATCCGACACGATAGAAATAGGTACTCCATGTAATCTCACAATCTGAGAAACATACAATTCGGCTAGTTTATCAACAACAACCCAAATCGCATCCTTCTTACTTGCTGACAATGGCAGTCCGGACACAAAGTCCATTGTGACTCGATCCCATTTCCACTCGGGTATCATGATCGGCTGAAGTAATTCTGAAGGCACTTGATGTTCCGCTTTCACTTGTTGACATATTAAACATCTCGAAACAAAGTCGGAGATGTCCCGTTTCATACCATGCCACCAAAACCGACGTTTCAAATCGTTGTACATTTTCGTACTCCCCGGGTGAATTGACATTCGGCTACAATGAGCTTCGTTCAGAATCATCGAAATGAGTTCTGAATTTCTTGGAACACACAACCGACTTCTGAACCTCAAACAATCGTCATCATCAATTTGAAATTTGGATTCCATATTCGGAATACATTCAGCCCGTTTTGCAACCAATTCATCGTCGACTTTCTAAGCTTCACGAATTTGATGAATCAATAATGGTTTGGCCTTTAATTCAGCTACTAACACATTGTCGGGTAGAACAGACAAGTGCACATTCATCGCTCGTAAAGCAAACAGCGATTTCCGGCTTAAGGCGTCCGCAACCACATTAGCCTTTCCCGGGTGGTAATCAATGATAAGCTCGTAATCTTTCAACAACTCAAGCCAACGTCTTTGTCGCAGATTTAAGTCTCTTTGAGTCATCAAATATTTGAGACTTTTGTGATCCGAAAATACATGGCACTTTTCGCCAAACAAATAATGTCGCCATATTTTCAAAGCAAATACGATGGTGGTTAGTTCGAGATCATGGGTTAGATAATTTCTCTCATGTGGCTTCAATTGTCTCGACGCATAGGCCACAACTTGACCTTCTTGCATCAATACGCAACCCAACCCGAGTAGGGATGCGTCACTATAAATGACAAACTCTTTGCCTGATTCGGGTTGCACTAAAATTGGAGCTTTAGTCAAATGAGTTTTCAGTTGATCGAAGCTTTTCTGACATTTCTCCGTCCATTCGAACTTAGCATCCTTTTGAAGTAGCTTCGTCATTGGTGTGGCTATCATCGAGAAACCTTTTACAAATCGTCGGTAATAACCGGCGAGCCCCAGGAAGCTCCGAACTTCGGTAACATTTCTTGGAGGCTTCTAGTTAAGTATGGCTGAAATTTTGCTCGGGTCAACTCGAATACCCGATGCGGATACCACATGACCCAAGAAACTAACCTCTCTTAACCAGAACTCACACTTACTGAACTTAGCATATAACTTCTTATCCCGCAAAATTTGCAACACTAATCTCAGGTGCTCAGCATGTTCGGTCTCATCTCCTGAATAGACTAAGATGTCATCAATGAACACAACTACGAACCGGTCCAAATACTGTCTGAAGATCCGATTCATCAAATCCATAAATACCGCAGGGGCATTAGTGAGCCCGAACAGCATCACTAAGAACTCGTAGTGACCGTACCTCGTTCTGAAAGCAGTTTTGGGTACGTCCGAATCTCGAATCCGCAACTGATAATAACCCGATCTCAAATCTATCTTTGAAAACACTGAGGCTCCCTTTAGTTGATCAAACAAATCATCAATACGCGGTAATGGATATTTATTCTTTATCGTCACTTTATTCAGTTGACGATAGTTAATGCACAACCTCATGGTTCCGTCCTTCTTTTTCACGAACAATACTGGTGCACCCCAAGGTGAGAAACTTGGTCGAGCGAAACCTCTATCCGTCAACTCTTGCAATTGAGCTTTTAATTCCTTTAACTCGGTAGTGCCATACGATACGGAGCTATCAAAATTGGCGTAGTTCCAGGTACAAGCTCAATACCAAACTCTATCTCCCGAACAGGTGGCAAACCCGGTAACTCTTCAGGAAAAACATCCAGGTATTCACAAACCACCGGCACAGATTCGGGTTTCTTTTCTAATTCTTTGTCATCAAGTACATACGCAAGGTATGCTTCGCACCCTTTTCTTACATATTTCTGGGCCAACATTGCTGATATTACAGCTGGCAACCCCCTTAAGTCCGTAGACTCAACTCGGATTATCTCGTTATTTGCACACCTCAAATCAATAGTCTTGCTTTTGCAATTCACAACCGATCATGCGCGGTCAACCAATCCAAACCAAGAATAACATCAAATTCGTCAAACGGCAAAAGCATCAAATCGGCCGGAAAACAGGATTCTCGGATTATTAGAGGGCATCTCTTACACACTTTATCAACAAGTACGTATTGACCCAAAGGGTTTGACACTCGAATTACGAACTCAGTAGACTCAATATGTAGAGTCTTACTGGATGCTAAGGTTTCGCATACATATGAATGAGTAGAGCCAGGGTCAGTCAATGCAATCACATTAGTATCAAAGAGAGTGAAGGTACCAGTGATGACGTCAAGGGAGGATGCCTCCTCTCGTGCGCGAATGGCATATGCTCTAGCAGGAGTACGGTTCTCGGCTCGAACAGCCGTATCAGAGGCCCCTCTCTGACTACCACCCCTACCTCCTAAAATTCTCGGTGGTCTACCTCTACTTGTCACTCCACTAGGTCTTGCACCTTGAATCTTATTCTTCTCATCAAGCTCCGTGCAATCTCTAATGAAGTGGTCCTTCGAACCGCATCCGTAACAGGCCCTGTTATTAGACTTCCCCAACAGTCGCCTAGGTGTCGTCTTCCGCATTGGGGACATTCAGGTTTCTCTTGACGATTATTGCCCACACTAGCTACTGAAGTAGCTCGGGAGTCCGTCGATGGTCGTGCTCTGATGGAAATTCCTGCAGTCGTCCTCGACTTATTAGTGTCCTCCCTGAACTTCTTTACAGCTGAGAACGGAGCTTTACCCGTCGATCTTTTACGATAGTCTCTAGCTTCAAATTCAGCCTTCTTCTTCTCCTTTCCAAGTTCTTCCGCCTTGCAGGCTCGTTCGACTAGTGTTACGAATTCTTTTATCTCCAAAATACCCACTAGTAGCTTTAAATCTTCATTCAATCCTTCTTCGAATCTTTTGCACATGGCAACCTCATCAGCTACACACTCCCGGGCATACCTACTGAGTCTTACGAATTCATGTTCATATTCAGATACTGTCATACGACCTTGCTTGAGTTCCAAGAATTCCTTGCGCTTTTGATCAATGAACCGTTGACTAATATATTTCTTTCGGAATTCCGTTTGAAAGAAGTCCCAAGTAACTCGTTCGTTTGGGACTATGGAAATCAGGGTCCTCCACCAATTGTAGGCTGAGTCCCGCAACAAGGATATAGCACACTTTAGACATTCATCGGGTGTGCATGACAGTTCATCAAACACCCGAATGGTGTTATCAAGCCAGAACTCGGCCCTTTCAGCATCATCAGTAACTATGGCCCTGAACTCCTCAGCCCCGCGCTTCCTAATCAAGTCTATAGGTGGCTTACTCAGCCTCACAGGATCAGTGACTGATGGCATTACGGGCTCTTGGGGTGGATTATTCAAATTCGGGAATTGTTGGACAGCCGGATTGGTTCGGGCATATTGTGCGACCCACTCATTCATCATGGTAAAGAAGGCTTGTTTAGCCCCCTCACCTTGATTATTCGCAGATGACTGAGGTTCAACAGGCGGCGTCCCTTGTGCAGGAGCAGCCGCTACACTTTCAACGTCATCCGCCAAGGTTCTCTCTACACCGGGATCCATTTACTAATCAAAACAAAAATTTTAACCGTCAGAAGTCATCACACATTTAAACATTAACATTAAGGCATGTATAGCTAGACTCATACGTGCTATGGTAGTCCTAGAACCGACTAAACCATAGCTCTGATACCAATAAAATTGTAACACCCCGAACCTGAGACCGTCGCCGGAGTCGAACACGAGGTGTTAACAGACTTCAATCCACTTATTTGACATTTCCCAGACAAGCTGCCAATCTGCGTACTAGTCGCTTTAAAAATCATATCTTGAGTTCTGAAACTCGAAATCCAGTTCCGTAAATTTTCCCTGGAACTAAACTCATATACCTATATGGTAGAATTTTTGGTTGGGCCAATTAGTACAGTTTATTACTTAAATTCTCCCTTATTACAGGGTGCGACTACACTGACCTTCATGCATTACGATTTGGATAACTCCCTGCACAGAGCTTCAATACTGATGCCGTTTGTTTCTATAGAAACTAGACTTAGAGAGGAATCTATACATATATGGCATGACTCCTAATTATCTCTGGTTAATTTATAATGAATTTCCAAAGTCGGAATAGGGAACCCAGAAACCGTTCTGGCCCTGTCTCACGAGAACCTGAATATCTCTTAACATACTGTCCATATGATCGTTTCGTTACTTCTATATGAAAATAGACTCATCGAGCTTCGATTAAATAATTTATTCACTATTTAATTCCATTCCTACTAATTTTTGTAATTTTTCAATCCCACGTCACTGCTGCTGCCAGCATCTGTTACTGAAGCAACTATGCCCATTTCGTGATTTCTCATTGATCTAACTAGTAATTCATCATACATATCACAAAATTATAATCATGACTAGCCATACCAAAGGCTAATCATTGTCAAGCATCTCCCTACTACACTATTGCCATATCATGAATCTTAACACCAAAATTAATCAGCCATGGCATATGGCATAAAAATTGAATTACCAAGACTTACGACCTAACGTTATAAAACCAAATCCATCCGAACATTTATGCCATTTTCGCATGGCTAAAAGTTTACATACCAAATTTCAACAAAACATATTAGCCTATACATGCCGAAATGTTCTCCTAGACCGACTAAAAAAGAAGATACCAAAAGTTGCTAGCAGGTGTGATGACTCCGATGACGGCCCGATCACGCAAAAAGAGACGAGTCCAAGAAACCTAAAATAGGTGACAAGGAAACACCGAGTGAGTATATAACTCAGTAAGTCATAAGCAATGCACTACCATCCATTAATAACATTATCACAAGAGGAAGCAAAATGGAACGAGGCTAGTTACTCCATCCATACCGAACCATACCATAGTTCCTCAAACCTATCGGTTCAATCTCATACCAAGTCATGCATTCACATTCCATATACTAATCAATAGAATATTTGAGGCATTTTCATACATCATTTTATTTTCGTTACAATCATACAACTAAACGACCTTTCACCTATTCCACGATAAATCTTATGTACGTGACTTCAATTATAATTGTCACATAGGTTCAAACTTACCAAGCTCAACTTCAAATATAAACATAGCGCCAATTAGTCACGAACTGAAGGTACTTACCCGATCCGCTGTCCGTGATCAACTCAATAATGTCGCACACTTAGTGTCCATAGTGATTCAAAAGTATATATTAAGTCCGCACACTCAGTGCTATATAATCAACTCGCACACTTAGTGCTATATAATCAAACTCGCACACTTAGTGCTACATAATCAAACTCGCACACTTAGTGCTGTACAATTTAAACCCGCATACTTAGCGCCAATCTCATGATCATAAATGTTTATACCCGCACTCTTAGTGCCGAGATCAACAACTCAATACATCTCACCTCTTTTCTTTTCATTCAACACTTTCATCACCACATACATATATGTATATATATATATTTATCATTCCATTCAGCATCATTACATAGACGTTATGACCATTTAAATTAATACAAACTATATGCTTAATGACTTAATTTATGTTGGGTAAAATAATTCCAAGTCGGCTACTCGATGACCTTCGATTTCCCCTTGTTGGACGCCTCTCCTTTAGGTTCTTGAGCTTAAATAAATAAATCAACTAGTTTAATTACCTTGCTAGTTATTTATATCCCATAACATTAATAGTTTCATATCAAAAGAAGCATACGGCAACATTTTATTTTTATTCACCTTATGCTTTTTACTAACTTTAAGCCATTCGGCTATTGATCACCTAAGATCCAATTACTAAAATTAACCCAATAAATATTTCAATAAAACACACATAAATATTATATACACGGCAACCACCCTTGTTAATTACTCATATATATTTTTAATAATTTTCATTTCATCCTACAACCATTCTTGTTCAAAACATTAGAACCTTAACTAATACTTATAAATTGTCTCAAGGCCGAATGCATTCTTACTTCCAAAGTAACATAGTCGATGATATATTTTATTTCAAGGTACATATTCATAATTCAAATTCAACCATATAAACCAATATCACCCACTTGATCAATTATAGAGAATTAAAGTTAATATCACAATGTGTACTCTATATGGCCCATTATACATAATCAAATTTAACATCATCTATATATTTTCTCATATGGTCGAATATACATACCCCCATATAATATCATTTTCATTCCATTTAACACTTAATTTCCACCACATAAACACTTGGCCGAATAATCCTAAACTAGCAAAACTCCACATTTGTTCATACCATCTTTTAAATTCACATATATCTAATTAGGTAGCTCATATTTTCCCCTTTCTAATATTTCAATCCAAAATATCAAAACACCATCCTTTTAGCATTTATCCAATAATACCGTATGCACAATTTGTCACCAAAACTAAAGAAAAATCAACATATGGGTTACAATAAGAGCTTGACTACTACTAGATTCTCATAAAAATCAATAGGAATAACATGAACTCCTACCTTATTTAACCTCCAAGATAGCCGAATGCCCTAGACAAATTCCTTCCTCTTTCCCCTTTTGTTTCGGCTTTGCAAGAAGGTAAGGAAGATGAACACACTCTTTCTTCTTTTTTCTTTGTCTAGCTACGGTAAATGGAGGGGGGGAGATGGATGAGACAACTTTGTTTTCATCACCCCTCCCTTTTCATTACTTAATTACTAACCCTTTTATTTATTCTTTCTAACATACCACACTAAGCCAACATGTTCCCAACATGTTTCCACCCATAGCATGGCCGGCCACTAGCTCACATTTTGGGTAATTTGACATGCAAACCCATCATTTTCATAACATGCATTAATAGGCCACTTCACATTTGCCTAGCACATTTCTAAATTTTCTCACATAAGTCCTATTTAATAAAATTCACTTACAATTAACAAAATTCAAGCATGAAATTTTCACACATGCATATATACATATAATAAGCATCAAATATGATGGCTAATTATTAGTATGACTCGGTTTTGTGGTCCCGAAACCACTTCCCGACTAGGGTCAATTTTGGGCTGTCACAACAGGCATCGATTGAAATTTACGTATAAGACCATGTCTGGGACCTCGACATCATATCTGATTCCATGTAAGACCCTGTCTGGGACAAAGGCATCGATATTGAGTTACATGTAAGACCACGTCTGGGACGTTGGCATTGTACTTGTTTATGAGCATCTATATCATTTCTGACCCGGTTGATGATAACGTATAAAGTCTGAAATTGATTATATGAAATGTATAACCTATGTAGGTACGTTTGTATCGTACTAAATTTCTGAATATGAAAAATTCTGTCTCTGCAAAATATGTATGGAATTGAAGCATGACATATATGCAAACAAAGGAGCATGGTTAAGTTTATGAATCATTCTATGAAATGGTTATGAATCTATATAGTTGAATTGTACTTATATGCTTTAGTAGTTAGATCAATTGTATTTGGCTTACTAAGCTCTTTGTAGCTTACTCTGTGTGTTACTGTTTGTTTTACAGTTATCGTAGCTACTGAAGGCTCGGGGATAGTCGAGGATCATCACCACACTATCGATCTCATTTTGGTACTTTTGAAAGTGTACATATTTTAAAGTATGGCATGTGTAGGCTAGAAGGTCTATGTATATAAGTTTTATTGTGTATAAATTAAGCCTTGGGAGTTGGCTAACAAATGATAATTTCATGTATAGTTTTGGTGCATGCTTGTAATGTGCTAAGTTCTAATGTGTTTTGGTCATTCTTAAGCACGGAACGGGTTGAAAATTTTGGTATGAATGTTGTATATTATTACTTGTAGGTTTGGACCCGAAAAGGGGTGGCAAATTGGCTTAAATTAAGCCTGCTTGGTGCCACGCTATTAGGGGACACGGGCGTGTCATGTGGCCATGGGCTAAAGTTAGTATCTAGCCAAGTATCACATGGCCATAGCACACAGGCATGCCTATTGGCCGTGGGTGAAAGTAAGTATGGTTACCCTGTTTTGGCACGATTGGTTCAAATGGGTGTGTCTGATTCCTGTGTGAGGCATCTGGCCTGGTTACACGGACGTGTGACCTCAACAGAATCAAAGAATTTTCTATGTTCTAAATTTTATGAATGTGTTCAGTTTAGCTCTAATCGTTTTTAAACATATGTTTTAGGTCTCGTAGACCATCTAAAGAGATGATTGCTTATGAAATGATATTAAATAATATCAGTGATTCTAAATTGGTCTAAAATGTTTTGTCTGTCTGGTAATACCTCGTAACCCTAATCCGATGTCAGTTATGGGTTAGGGGTGTTACAAATTCCCTATACATGCCATATTCAAAAATATAAATCACACTATACCAAATGCTTCAGTTGATAGTGTGATCGATATCTCTGACTTCCGCTGATCCTTGAGCTAGATAGGCAGCACTATAAGAAAATGGAAAAGGAGAGAGAGTAAGCATAAAGCTTAGCAAGTTGCACATAAATGAATATACAACATAACTGTAACACCTTGAACCAGGCCCAGACGTTATGGCTGAATCAGGTGTGTCACACCAAAGTGTCTTTGCGAAAACCTTAGTAAGTCAAGTTCTTTGCTATTACCAAATCATCTTGTCAAAACATTTTACCGGATTAATTACTTTTGATATGCTAATCAGTTTAAGATTTACGAAAGCTTTTAAAACCTTGAAGTTGAGACACGTATTTTTGAAAAATAATTATTATTTTGGAAACATGACTTCTTAAAACTAGCAGTTTGAAGTAAATAAATAAAAGCCCAATTAAAAATTATATCCCATAAATGGCCTTATTACAAAAACATAAACCCAAAATAAAACTTTAAGTATAAATAAAACCTAATGTAAAATTAATTGCAGTCGTGTGGCCACCTCCAAGTCCCTCACAGCACCAAATCGCTTATAGCTGGGGATTAGCTACACAGTTGAAAAGAAAGAGCGAGTTTACGAAAACTCAGTGTGCAACCCCCTATCATTCGATCTGTATGTAGCGTACAGTATCAGACTGGGCTGAGCCCTATTTAGAAGTAGTACAGAGTGGGCCTTAGCCCAATACAATAACAAAACAGTATAGTAACGCAACCCAACCTAATCTAGCCAACACACCACTCCATACCACCCACACACCATGTGGGAACAAAGTCGACCCACCCAGCCAACACACCAATATCACAGCAAAGCTGCCATTAATAATATCACAGCAAAGCTACCAGTAACAGTAATGCAGTAGAGCTGCCAGTATCAGTATATATGGCAAAGCCACCAGTAACAGTACGCTTCCTCCATAACAGAATCCCAACCCCATGCAGAATGTCATCTCATAAATCATACGTGAATGCAGAATGTCATGCTCAGTACAGTCATATACATCTCAAACACATTAGTCATTATATCACTAGGGGTTTAGCGGCCATAACGGTGTAGATAGGCCAAAGACCCATTATTCGGCCCAAGTGGGCCCATATGCTAAAGTGGCCCATTTAGCCCAGGTTTAGCCATGGCTATATGAACTATACAGCCCAGCCCAGTATTTGCCACGTATCGTGGATTTCATCTGTGTGGAGCCCACAAGCCCATTAGGCCCACACAGCCCATTTCTGCCCAAAATAGCCTAAGCCCATGAGAACGCCCATGGTCGCCTCTATAGTCTTACGCCTATAATTCGTGGGCTTGGTTTACCACACAAGCGATCGCATGCTCGTGTGGCCTCAAAAGTCGTATCTTCAGCTTTTCGGCTTTTCGGCTTTTATTATTTTATAGTTGAAAGGGGGTGTGGTTACACACCTGGTTGTGAATACTTGTATAAAGCCTTCGAACACGAACCTACATTAATCAAGACATTCAGTTAAATGTTTGGCATTAGGGTCAACACCCTCTTACTAATACTTAGTCCCAAAAAGAACAGCAACAACACTTGCCTTAATCCACGGATGAAGTTTAACCCGTCAATAATGTTAATCGAAGGTTGGCCACACCCTTTTTTACTGAAAAGTAGCATTATCCAGGAAACCCATTAACAACAATCGCATAATCCAAAGATTTGAATCGAAACCTATTGCCTAAATAACACTCAAAACCAAAGATAGGGCATTCGGCCAACACCCCACATGTTAGCCCACATACTTACCTTAAATTGAGTGATAAAAAAGCAGTTTCGACGGCTAAATATCACCAAAACTCCTTCACTTCTCGAGGAAACTTTTGAGAATAAAAAGAATAGCACACCTAAAAGAAGAAGACAAGAATCGGCTATAAGAGAACAAGAGAAGGGATGAGCATTCGGCTTAAAGCAGAGATAACCAGAAAAAGATTAGAGATAAAAACAAGCAAGAGTTGACTGTACCTACCACAGTCGTCAAACCGCAACAAGATGAAGAGATGAGGAGGAGAGAATCAGTCATGAACCAATGACACCAACTGAAATGGATGAAAAAGAGGAGAAGAAAGGACAATAAGCAACCGGTTCACCAACAAAAAGGGAGCAAAGAGGGAAGAAGGAAAAGAAATACAGAGAAGAGAGAAAAGAGAGGTTCGGCTAGGAGAGAAAATCAAAGGACAGAAACCCAATCGAC